>NW_027139738.1:44712-102817 GCF_035084215.1 Heptranchias perlo | reverse complement strand
TCCCTCCTCTCTCAGGGAGATATCTGTACACTGACTGGTGTCTCTCAGTCCCCTCTCTCTCAGGGAGATATCTGTACACTGACTGGTGTCTCTCAGTGCCCCTCTCTCTCTCAGGGGAGATATCTGTACACTGACTGGTGTCTCTCAGTCCCCTCTCTCTCAGGGAGATATCTGTACACTGACTGGTGTCTCTCAGGTCCCCTCTCTCTCAGGGGAGATATCTGTACACTGACTGGTGTCTCTCAGTCCCCTCTCTCTCAGGGAGATATCTGTACACTGACTGGTGTCTCTCAGTCCCCTCTCTCTCAGGGAGATATCTGTACACTGACTGGTGTCTCTCAGTCCCCTCTCTCTCAGGGGAGATATCTGTACACTGACTGGTGTCTCTCAGTCCCCTCTCTCTCGGGGAGATATCTGTACACTGACTGGTGTCTCTCAGTCCCCTCTCCCTCAGGGAGATATCTGTACACTGACTGGTGTCTCTCAGTCCCTCTCTCTCAGGGAGATATCTGTACACTGACTGGTGTCTCTCAGTCCCCTCTCTCTCGGGGAGATATCTGTACACTGACTGGTGTCTCTCAGTCCCCTCTCTCTCAGGGAGATATCTGTACACTGACTGGTGTCTCTCAGTCCCCTCTCTCTCAGGGAGATATCTGTACACTGACTGGTGTCTCTTGGTCCCCTCTCTCTCAGGGAGATATCTGTACACTGACTGGTGTCTCTCAGTCCCCTCTCTCTCAGGGAGATATCTGTACACTGACTGGTGTCTCTCAGTCCCCTCTCTCTCAGGGAGATATCTGTACACTGACTGGTGTCTCTCAGTCCCCCCCTCTCTCAGGGAGATATCTGTACACTGACTGGTGTCTCTCAGTCCCCTCTCTCTCGGGGAGATATCTGTGCACTGACTGGTGTCTCTCATTCCCTCTCTCTCAGGGAGATATCTGTACACTGACTGGTGTCTCTCAGGGAGATATCTGTACACTGACTGGTGTCTCTCAGTCCCCTCTCTCTCAGGGAGATATCTGTACACTGACTGGTGTCTCTCAGTCCCCTCTCTCTCAGGGAGATATCTGTACACTGACTGGTGTCTCTCAGTCCCCTCTCCTCAGGGAGATATCTGTACACTGACTGGTGTCTCTCAGTTCCCTCTCTCTCAGGGAGATATCTGTACACTGACAGGTGTCTCTCAGTCCCTCTCTCTCAGGGAGATATCTGTACACTGACTGGTGTCTCTCAGTCCCTCTCTCTCAGGGAGATATCTGTACACTGACTGGTGTCTCTCAGTCCCCTCTCTCTCAGGGAGATATCTGTACACTGACTGGTGTCTCTCAGTCCCCCTCTCCCTCCCCAGGAGACCGTGTCCCATGTTCCCACTGCCCTCGGAGGGTTGGCCAAACGAGGCGTATGGGTTGCGGAAAGCGGGAGAGCGCGATCCGGGGTTGGGGGCAAGCGGACCTCCCCGTTTTGCCACCATTTTGAAAACTCCCCCGTTACCTGATCCTCGGCCGCCATTTTGAACGCTCCCTCCCCCTCCCGTGACCTGGTCGTCGCGGCTGCCATTTTGAAAACTGCCGTGGCCGCCATTTTGAATGGAGAGCCAACCAGTTAGAAGGGCGGAGACTTTAAAGACAGGGTTGCGGGGGGGGGGCGGGGGGGGTGTTGAGAGAGAATTTTTAAACCATGTCGAGGACAGGGGTGGAGCCGAGTCCCACCCGACTGCGATGAGGTGGAGGGGGGGGGGGGTGGGTGGCAGATGAGATTAACTCTTCCGCGTCCCCCTCCACGCCCCCGCAGCTGTTTCGCAACGGAGGGAGGCGGTGGGGGGGAACGTGTGGGACGCGAGGCCGCGAATTACCCCCAGTCCCGACGGGAATCGGGGAGTCCCGATGGGAGGGTGGGGTTCGCGGAGGGAGGGAGGGCGGGCAGTCCCCGGGGAATCGGGCTTGGTCGAGGAGGGCGGGGAGAGTCCCGAGGGGAAGAGGGGCCGAGGCGGGAGGCGAAACTCTTCGAACGAGAGACACGTGATCGCAGTCCGCCCCTTCCCCACCCGGGCCGACAGACCCTTCCCCAATGAGCCTGGTGTTCAGTCCCCGTCGTCGACTGCCCCGCATCTGCACCCCGCCCTCCCCCCCTCCTCTCTCTTCCCCACTCCCCTCCGTTGACTTCCACGAGGGAGGGAAGGCGGGCCTCCCTCCTCGCACCCCCTCTCGTATCGTGGAACGTGACGCCTCCCCCAGTCGCTCAGCGACGACCCCCAACTCCGAGGCTTGGGAGTGGGGGGAAAACGGATTTAAAGGCCACGGGGCGGGGGGGGGGGTGACTTTCTTATTTTCTTAAAGGAGCTGAGACTTGCCAAAAGGTGAAGGGGCAAACTGTTTGTTTAATTATTTCATGGAGGTGTCCTGTCACTTTAAGGGGGAGGAGCGGGAGGACGGGGGGCTCAGAATTGAAATGACGACCGCCCAGGAATCATGCAGACTTTGTTTGGGGTTTTCGAGTGAGGTGTTTTCTGCGGCTTGGTCGAAAAGGCGGGGGGTGGGGGTTGGTGGGTGCTGGGGAGACACTGATTTTGGGGGCTGAGGGGAGAGACACTGAAAGTTGCTGTTTAAATAAAGTGTAAACGTATAAAATTATTCGGGGCTCTCGTCTGGTGTCTGAAACGGGTCGTGCCTCGTCCCTCACCCCTCGCTCTGCACCCCCGACCTCCCCTCTCTCGCGCCCCCCCGGGGAGCGAGGGGAGGAACCGGGGGCAAATCTGGAGGCCGTGTCGACAAGACGATCGAAGAGGAGGCCGTGCGACCGGAGCAGTGGATTGGCCAAATTCGGACACTTGCAGCGATGGATCGACCCGTTCACGGAATGTGGGATCAGACTTGTCGCCCTCCCCTCCCCGGGTCACCCTCTCTGGGACAGAGGGAGAGACTGGGTGACGGGACAGTGTAGAGGGAGCTTTACTCTGTATCTAACCCTGTACCTGCCCTGGGAGTGTTTGACGGGACAGTGTAGAGGGAGCTTTACTCTGTATCTAACCCTGTACCTGCCCTGGGAGTGTTTGACGGGACAGTGTAGAGGGAGCTTTACTCTGTATCTAACCCTGTACCTGACCCTGGGAGTGTTTGACGGGACAGTGTAGAGGGAGCTTTACTCTGTATCTAACCCTGTACCTGCCCTGGGAGTGTTTGACGGGACAGTGTAGAGGGAGCTTTACTCTGTATCTAACCCTGTACCTGCCCTGGGAGTGTTTGACGGGACAGTGTAGAGGGAGCTTTACTCTGTATCTAACCCTGTACCTGCCCTGGGAGTGTTTGACGGGACAGTGTAGAGGGAGCTTTACTCTGTATCTAACCCTGGACCTGCACTGGGAGTGTTTGACGGGACAGTGTAGAGGGAGCTTTACTCTGTATCTAACCCTGTACCTGCCCTGGGAGTGTTTGACGGGACAGTGTAGAGGGAGCTTTACTCTGTATCTAACCCTGTACCTGACCCTGGGAGTGTTTGACGGGACAGTGTAGAGGGAGCTTTACTCTGTATCTAACCCTGTACCTGCCCTGGGAGTGTTTGACGGGACAGTGTAGAGGGAGCTTCACTCTGTATCTAACCCTGTACCTGCCCTGGGAGTGTTTGACGGGACAGTGTAGAGGGAGCTTTACTCTGTATCTAACCCTGTACCTGCCCTGGGAGTGTTTGACGGGACAGTGTAGAGGGAGCTTTACTCTGTATCTAACCCTGTACCTGCCCTGGGAGTGTTTGATGGGACAGTGTAGAGGGAGCTTTACTCTGTATCTAACCCTGTACCTGCCCTGGGAGTGTTTGATGGGACAGTGTAGAGGGAGCTTCACTCTGTATCTAACCCTGTACCTGCCCTGGGAGTGTTTGACGGGACAGTGTAGAGGGAGCTTTACTCTGTATCTAACCCTGTACCTGCCCTGGGAGTGTTTGACGGGACAGTGTAGAGGGAGCTTTACTCTGTATCTAACCCTGTACCTGCCCTGGGAGTGTTTGACGGGACAGTGTAGAGGGAGCTTTACTCTGTATCTAACCCTGTACCTGCCCTGGGAGTGTTTGACGGGACAGTGTAGAGGGAGCTTTACTCTGTATCTAACCCTGTACCTGCCCTGGGAGTGTTTGATGGGACAGTGTAGAGGGAGCTTTACTCTGTATCTAACCCTGTACCTGCCCTGGGAGTGTTTGATGGGACAGTGTAGAGGGAGCTTTACTCTGTATCTAACCCTGTACCTGCCCTGGGAGTGTTTGATGGGACAGTGTAGAGGGAGCTTTACTCTGTATCTAACCCTGGACCTGCCCTACGGGCAGGGCATGAAACCCAAACGCGGAAGGGGCTGGGCCTTGGTCGATCCCACCCACCTGTGCAATTCCTGTCTTCGTTCAAAATCCCACGACAAGCTTTGAAAATCCGAACCTTGGGTTGATCGAAACTCCCCCACTCCGGACTCCGCAGTCTCCGCGTGCCTTTCTCTGGTCCTCTGGTAGACTCGACTGTAACCCCACCCCCCCATCCCCGGCCAGTGTGTGGCAGCATTGCACAGGCCTGTGTGTTAACGGCCTCCTGACGCAAACATGATGCAGAGAATTCAAGTGTTCAACACTGAGCGAATCGAGTGACTGATTTCGAAATTGAAAGCACCTCGCATTAAAAACAGACTGTTAATAAGCAAAGCCCATCCCTCCAGTCCCCCAACTCTCCCATCGAATCCCATCCCTCCAGTCCCCCAACTCTCCCATCGAATCCCATCCCTCCAGTCCCCAAACTCCCCCATCGAAGCCCATCCCTCCAGTCCCCCAACTCCCCCATCGAAGCCCATCCCTCCAGTCCCCTAACTCCCCCATCGAAGCCCATCCCTCCAGTCCCCTCACTCCCCCATCGAAGCCCATCCCTCCAGTCCCCGAACTCTCCCATCGAAGCCCATCCCTCCAGTCCCCTAACTCTCCCATCGAAGCCCATCCCTCCAGTCCCCTAACTCCCCCATCGAAGCCCATCCCTCCAGTCCCCTAACTCCCCCATCGAAGCCCATCCCTCCAGTCCCCTAACTCCCCCATCGAAGCCCATCCCTCCAGTCCCCTAACTCTCCCATCGAAGCCCCTCCCTCCAGTCCCCTAACTCTCCCATCGAAGCCCATCCCTCCAGTCCCCTAACTCCCCCATCGAAGCCCATCCCTCCAGTCCCCTAACTCCCCCATCGAAGCCCATCGCTCCAGTCCCCTAACTCTCCCATCGAAGCCCATCCCTCCAGTCCCCTAACTCTCCCATCGAAGCCCATCCCTCCAGTCCCCTAACTCTCCCATCGAAGCCCATCCCTCCAGTCCCCTTACTCCCCCATCGAATCCCATCCCTCCAGTCCCTAAACTCCCCCATCGAAGCCCATCCCTCCAGTCCCCTAACTCTCCCATCGAAGCCCATCCCTCCAGTCCCCTCACTCTCCCATCGAAGCCCATCCCTCCAGTCCCCTAACTCCCCCATCAAAGCCCCTCCCTCCAGTCCCCTAACTCCCCCATCGAAGCCCATCCCTCCAGTCCCCTAACTCCCCCATCGAAGCCCATCCCTCCAGTCCCTTAACTCCCCCATCGAAGCCCATCCCTCCAGTCCCCTCACTCTCCCATCGAAGCCCATTCCTCCAGTCCCCTAACTCCCCCATCGAAGCCCATCCCTCTAGTCCCTTAACTCCCCCATCGAAGCCCATCCCTCCAGTCCCCTCACTCTCCCATCGAAGCCCATTCCTCCAGTCCCCTAACTCCCCCATCGAAGCCCATCCCTCCAGTCCCCTAACTCTCCCATCGAACAAAGCCCATTCCTCCAGTCCCCAAACTCTCCCATCGAAGCCCATCCCTCCAGTCCCCTAACTCCCCCATCGAAGCCCATCCCTCCAGTCCCCCAACTCCCCCATCGAAGCCCATCCCTCCAGTCCCCTAACTCCCCCATCGAAGCCCATCCCTCCAGTCCCCTAACTCCCCCATCGAAGCCCATCCCTCCAGTCCCCTCACTCCCCCATCGAAGACCATCCCTCCAGTCCCCTAACTCTCCCATCGAAGACCATCCCTCCAGTCCCCAAACTCCCCCATCGAAGCCCATCCCTCCAGTCCCCCAACTCCCCCATCGAAGCCCATCCCTCCAGTCCCCTAACTCCCCCATCGAAGCCCATCCCTCCAGTCCCCTAACTCCCCCATCGAAGCCCATCCCTCCAGTCCCCTCACTCCCCCATCGAAGCCCATCCCTCCAGTCCCCTAACTCTCCCATCGAAGCCCATCCCTCCAGTACCCTAACTCCCGCATCGAAGCCCATCCCTCCAGTCCCCTCACTCCCCCATCGAAGCCCATCCCTCCAGTCCCCTAACTCCCCCATCGAAGCCCATCCCTCCAGTCCCCCAACTCCCCCATCGAAGCCCATCCCTCCAGTCCCCTAACTCCCCCATCGAAGCCCATCCCTCCAGTCCCCTAACTCCCCCATCGAAGCCCATCGCTCCAGTCCCCTAACTCTCCCATCGAAGCCCATCCCTCCAGTCCCCTAACTCTCCCATCGAAGCCCATCCCTCCAGTCCCCTAACTCTCCCATCGAAGCCCATCCCTCCAGTCCCGGAACTCCCCCATCGAAGCCCATCCCTCCAGTCCCCAAACTCCCCCATCGAAGCCCATCCCTCCAGTCCCCTCACTCTCCCATCGAAGCCGATCCCTCCAGTCCCCTTACTCCCCCATCGAATCCCATCCCTCCAGTCCCTTAACTCCCCCATCGAAGCCCATCCCTCCAGTCCCCTAACTCTCCCATCGAAGCCCATCCCTCCAGTCCCCTCACTCTCCCATCGAAGCCCATCCCTCCAGTCCCCTAACTCCCCCATCAAAGCCCCTCCCTCCAGTCCCCTAACTCCCCCATCGAAGCCCATCCCTCCAGTCCCCTAACTCCCCCATCGAAGCCCATCCCTCCAGTCCCTTAACTCCCCCATCGAAGCCCATCCCTCCAGTCCCCTCACTCTCCCATCGAAGCCCATTCCTCCAGTCCCCTAACTCCCCCATCGAAGCCCATCCCTCCAGTCCCTTAACTCCCCCATCGAAGCCCATCCCTCCAGTCCCCTCACTCTCCCATCGAAGCCCATTCCTCCAGTCCCCTAACTCCCCCATCGAAGCCCATCCCTCCAGTCCCTAACTCTCCCATCGAACAAAGCCCATTCCTCCAGTCCCCAAACTCTCCCATCGAAGCCCATCCCTCCAGTCCCCTAACTCCCCCATCGAAGCCCATCCCTCCAGTCCCCCAACTCCCCCATCGAAGCCCATCCCTCCAGTCCCCTAACTCCCCCATCGAAGCCCATCCCTCCAGTCCCCTAACTCCCCCATCGAAGCCCATCCCTCCAGTCCCCTCACTCCCCCATCGAAGACCATCCCTCCAGTCCCCTAACTCTCCCATCGAACACCATCCCTCCAGTCCCCAAACTCCCCCATCGAAGCCCATACCTCCAGTCCCCGAACTCCCCCATCGAAGCCCATCCCTCCAGTCCCCTCACTCTCCCATCGAAGCCCATCCCTCCAGTCCCCTAACTCCCCCATCGAAGCCCATCCCTCCAGTACCCTATCTCTCCCATCGAAGCCCATCCCTCCAGTCCCCTAACTCCCCCATCGAAGCCCATCCCTCCAGTCCCCTAACTCCCCCATCGAAGCCCATCCCTCCAGTCCCCTAACTCCCCCATCGAAGCCCCTCCCTCCAGTCCCCTAACTCCCCCATGGAAGCCCCTCCCTCCAGTCCCATAACTCTCCCATCGAAGCCCATCCCTCCAGTCCCCTAACTCCCCCATCGAAGCCCATCCCTCCTGTCCCCGAACTCCCCCATCGAAGCCCATCCCTCCAGTCCCCTAACTACCCATCGAAGCCCATCCCTCCAGTCCCCTAACTCCCCCATCGAAGCCCATCCCTCCAGTCCCCTAACTCCCCCATCGAAGCCCATCCCTCCAGTCCCCTAACTCCCCCATCGAAGCCCATCCCTCCAGTCCCCTAACTCTCCCATCGAAGCCCATCCCTCCAGTCCCCTAACTCTCCCATCGAAGCCCATCCCTCCAGTCCCCTAACTCTCCCATCGAAGCCCATCCCTCCAGTCCCCTAACTCCCCCATCGAAGCCCATCCCTCCAGTCCCCTAACTCCCCCATCGAAGCCCATCCCTCCAGTCCCCTAACTCTCCCATCGAAGCCCATCCCTCCAGTCCCCTAACTCTCCCATCGAAGCCCATCCCTCCAGTCCCCTAACTCTCCCATCGAAGCCCATCCCTCCAGTCCCCTAACTACCCCATCGAATCCCATCCCTCCAGTCCCCTAACTCTCCCATCGAAGCCCATCCCTCCAGTCCCCTAACTCTCCCATCGAAGCCCATCCCTCCAGTCCCCTAACTCCCCCATCGAAGCCCATCCCTCCAGTCCCCCAACTCCCCCATCGAAGCCCATCCCTCCAGTCCCCTAACTCCCCCATCGAAGCTCATCCCTCCAGTCCCCTAACTCCCCCATCGAAACGCATCCCTCCAGTCCCCTAACTCTTCCATCGAATCCCATCCCTCCAGTCCCCTAACTCTCCCATCGAATCCCATCCCTCCAGTCCCCAAACTCTCCCATCGAAGCCCATCCCTCCAGTCCCTTAACTCCCCCATCGAAGCCCATCCCTCCAGTCCCCTCACTCTCCCATCGAAGCCCATTCCTCCAGTCCCCTAACTCCCCCATCGAAGCCCATCCCTCCAGTCCCCTAACTCTCCCATCGAACAAAGCCCATTCCTCCAGTCCCCTAACTCTCCCATCGAATCCCATCCCTCCAGTCCCCTAACTCCCCCATCGAAGCCCATCCCTCCAGTCCCCTAACTCCCCCATCGAAGCCCCTCCCTCCAGTCCCCTAACTCTCCCATCGAATCCCATCCCTCCAGTCCCCTAACTCCCCCATCGAAGCCCATCCCTCCAGTCCCCTAACTCCCCCATCGAAGCCCATCCCTCCAGTCCCCCAACTCTCCCATCGAAGCCCATCACTCCAGTCCCCTAACTCCCCCATCGAAGCCCATCCCTCCAGTCCCCTAACTCTCCCATCGAAGCCCAACCCTCCAGTCCCCCATCGAAGCCCATCGAAGCCCATCCCTCCAGTCCCCTAACTCCCCCATCGAAGCCCATCCCTCCAGTCCCCTAACTCCCCCATCAAAGCCCATCCCTCCAGTCCCCTAACTCTCCCATCGAAGCCCATCCCTCCAGTCCCCGAACTCTCCCATCGAAGCCCATCCCTCCAGTCCCCTAACTCCCCCATCGAAGCCCATCCCTCCAGTCCCCCATCGAAGCCCATCGAAGCCCATCCCTCCAGTCCCCTAACTCCCCCATCGAAGCCCATCCCTCCAGTCCCCCAACTCCCCCATCGAAGCCCATCCCTCCAGTCCCCTAACTCCCCCATCGAAGCCCATCCCTCCAGTCCCCTCACTCTCGCATCGAAGCCCATCCCTCCAGTCCCCCAACTCCCCCATCGAAGCCCATCCCTCCAGTCCCCTAACTCCCCCATCGAAGCCCATCCCTCCAGTCCCCAAACTCTCCCATCGAAGCCCATCCCTCCAGTCCCTTAACTCCCCCATCGAAGCCCATCCCTCCAGTCCCCTAACTCTCCCATCGAATCCCATCCCTCCAGTCCCCTCACTCTCCCATCGAAGCCCATTCCTCCAGTCCCCTAACTCCCCCATCGAAGCCCATTCCTCCAGTCCCCTAACTCCCCCATCGAAGCCCATCCCTCCAGTCCCCTAACTCTCCCATCGAAGCCCATCCCTCCAGTCCCCTAACTCCCCCATCGAAGCCCATCCCTCCAGTCCCCTAACTCCCCCTTCGAAGCCCCTCCCTCCAGTCCCCTAACTCTCCCATCGAAGCCCCTCCCTCCAGTCCCCTAACTCCCCCATCGAAGCCCATCCCTCCAGTCCCCTAATTCCCCCATCGAAGCCCATCCCTCCAGTCCCCTAACTCCCCCATCGAAGCCCATCCCTCCAGTCCCCTAACTCCCCCATCGAAGCCCATCCCTCCAGTCCCCTAACTCCCCCATCGAAGCCCATCCCTCCAGTCCCCTAACTCCCCCATCGAAGCCCATCCCTCCAGTCCCCTAACTCTCCCATCGAAGCCCATCCCTCCAGTCCCCTAACTCTCCCATCGAAGCCCATCCCTCCAGTCCCTTAACTCCCCCATCGAATCCCATCCCTCCAGTCCCCTAACTCTCCCATCGAAGCCCATCCCTCCAGTCCCCTAACTCTCCCATCGAAGCCCATCCCTCCAGTCCCCTAACTCCCCCATCGAAGCCCATCCCTCCAGTCCCCCAACTCCCCCATCGAAGCCCATCCCTCCAGTCCCCTAACTCCCCCATCGAAGCTCATCCCTCCAGTCCCCTAACTCCCCCATCGAAACGCATCCCTCCAGTCCCCTAACTCTCCCATCGAATCCCATCCCTCCAGTCCCCTAACTCTCCCATCGAAGCCCATTCCTCCAGTCCCCTAACTCCCCCATCGAAGCCCATCCCTCCAGTCCCCTAACTCCCCCATCGAAGCCCATCCCTCCAGTCCCCTCACTCTCCCATCGAAGCCCATCCCTCCAGTCCCCCAACTCCCCCATCGAAGCCCATCCCTCCAGTCCCCTAACTCCCCCATCGAAGCCCATCCCTCCAGTCCCCAAACTCTCCCATCGAAGCCCATCCCTCCAGTCCCTTAACTCCCCCATCGAAGCCCATCCCTCCAGTCCCCTAACTCTCCCATCGAATCCCATCCCTCCAGTCCCCTCACTCTCCCATCGAAGCCCATTCCTCCAGTCCCCTAACTCCCCCATCGAAGCCCATCCCTCCAGTCCCCTAACTCTCCCATCGAAGCCCATCCCTCCAGTCCCCTAACTCCCCCATCGAAGCCCATCCCTCCAGTCCCCTAACTCCCCCTTCGAAGCCCCTCCCTCCAGTCCCCTAACTCTCCCATCGAAGCCCCTCCCTCCAGTCCCCTAACTCCCCCATCGAAGCCCATCCCTCCAGTCCCCTAATTCCCCCATCGAAGCCCATCCCTCCAGTCCCCTAACTCCCCCATCGAAGCCCATCCCTCCAGTCCCCTAACTCCCCCATCGAAGCCCATCCCTCCAGTCCCCTAACTCCCCCATCGAAGCCCATCCCTCCAGTCCCCTAACTCCCCCATCGAAGCCCATCCCTCCAGTCCCCTAACTCTCCCATCGAAGCCCATCCCTCCAGTCCCCTAACTCTCCCATCGAAGCCCATCCCTCCAGTCCCTTAACTCCCCCATCGAATCCCATCCCTCCAGTCCACTAACTCTCCCATCGAAGCCCATCCCTCCAGTCCCCTAACTCTCCCATCGAAGCCCATCCCTCCAGTCCCCTAACTCCCCCATCGAAGCCCATCCCTCCAGTCCCCCAACTCCCCCATCGAAGCCCATCCCTCCAGTCCCCTAACTCCCCCATCGAAGCTCATCCCTCCAGTCCCCTAACTCCCCCATCGAAACGCATCCCTCCAGTCCCCTAACTCTCCCATCGAATCCCATCCCTCCAGTCCCCTAACTCTCCCATCGAAGCCCATTCCTCCAGTCCCCTAACTCCCCCATCGAAGCCCATCCCTCCAGTCCCCTAACTCTCCCATCGAACAAAGCCCATTCCTCCAGTCCCCTAACTCTCCCATCGAATCCCATCCCTCCAGTCCCCTAACTCCCCCATCGAAGCCCATCCCTCCAGTCCCCTAACTCCCCCATCGAAGCCCCTCCCTCCAGTCCCCTAACTCTCCCATCGAATCCCATCCCTCCAGTCCCCTAACTCCCCCATCGAAGCCCATCCCTCCAGTCCCCTAACTCCCCCATCGAAGCCCATCCCTCCAGTCCCCCATCGAAGCCCATCGAAGCCCATCCCTCCAGTCCCCCATCGAAGCCCATCGAAGCCCATCCCTCCAGTCCCCTAACTCCCCCATCGAAGCCCATCCCTCCAGTCCCCTAACTCCCCCATCAAAGCCCATCCCTCCAGTCCCCTAACTCTCCCATCGAAGCCCATCCCTCCAGTCCCCTAACTCTCCCATCGAAGCCCATCCCTCTAGTCCCCTAACTCCCCCATCGAAGCCCATCCCTCCAGTCCCCCATCGAAGCCCATCGAAGCCCATCCCTCCAGTCCCCTAACTCCCCCATCGAAGCCCATCCCTTCAGTCCCCCAACTCCCCCATCGAAGCCCATCCCTCCAGTCCCCTAACTCCCCCATCGAAGCCCATCCCTCCAGTCCCCTCACTCTCCCATCGAAGCCCATCCCTCCAGTCCCCGAACTCCCCCATCGAAGCCCATCCCTCCAGTCCCCTAACTCCCCCATCGAAGCCCATCCCTCCAGTCCCCAAACTCCCCCATCGAAGCCCATCCCTCCAGTCCCCTAACTCCCCCATCAAAGCCCATCCCTCCAGTCCCCTAACTCTCCCATCGAAGCCCATCCCTCCAGTCCCCTAACTCTCCCATCGAAGCCCATCCCTCCAGTACCCCAACTCCCCCATCGAAGCCCATCCCTCCAGTCCCCTAACTCTCCCATCGAAGCCCATCCCTCTAGTCCCCTAACTCCCCCATCGAAGCCCATCCCTCCAGTCCCCCATCGAAGCCCATCGAAGCCCATCCCTCCAGTCCCCTAACTCCCCCATCGAAGCCCATCCCTTCAGTCCCCCAACTCCCCCATCGAAGCCCATCCCTCCAGTCCCCTAACTCCCCCATCGAAGCCCATCCCTCCAGTCCCCTCACTCTCCCATCGAAGCCCATCCCTCCAGTCCCCGAACTCCCCCATCGAAGCCCATCCCTCCAGTCCCCTAACTCCCCCATCGAAGCCCATCCCTCCAGTCCCCAAACTCCCCCATCGAAGCCCATCCCTCCAGTCCCCAAACTCCCCCATCGAAGCCCATCCCTCCAGTCCCCTAACTCTCCCATCGAAGCCCATCCCTCCAGTCCCCTAACTCCCCCATCGAAGCCCATCCCTCCAGTCCCCTAACTCCCCCTTCGAAGCCCCTCCCTCCAGTCCCCTAACTCTCCCATCGAAGCCCATCCCTCCAGTCCCCTAACTCTCCCATCGAAGCCCATCCCTCCAGTCCCCTAACTCTCCCATCGAAGCCCATCCCTCCAGTCCCCTAACTCTCCCATCGAAGCCCATCCCTCCAGTCCCCTAACTCCCCCATCGAAGCCCATCCCTCCAGTCCGCTAACTCCCCCATCGAAGCCCATCCCTCCAGTCCCCTAACTCTCCCATCGAAGCCCATCCCTCCAGTCCCCCAACTCTCCCATCGAAGCCCATCCCTCCAGTCCCCTAACTCCCCCATCGAAGCCCATCCCTCCAGTCCCCGAACTCTCCCATTGAAGCCCATCCCTCCAGTCCCCTAACTCCCCCATCGAAGCCCATCCCTCCAGTCCCCTAACTCCCCCATCGAAGCCCCTCCCTCCAGTCCCCTAACTCTCCCATCGAAGCCCATCCCTCCAGTCCCCTCACTCTCCCATCGAAGCCCATCCCTCCAGTCCCCTCACTCCCCCATCGAAGCCCATCCCTCCAGTACCCTAACTCTCCCATCGAAGCCCATCCCTCCAGTCCCCTAACTCCCCCATCGAAGCCCCTCCCTCCAGTCCCCTAACTCCCCCATCGAAGCCCATCCCTCCAGTCCCCTAACTCCCTCATCGAAGCCCATCCCTCCATTCCCCTAACTCCCCCATCGAAGCCCATCCCTCCAGTCCCCTAACTCCCCCATCGAAGCCCATCCCTCCAGTCCCCCATCGAAGCCCATCGAAGCCCATCCCTCCAGTCCCCCAACTCCCCCATCGAAGCCCCTCCCTCCAGTCCCCTAACTCCCCCATCGAAGCCCATCCCTCCAGTCCCCCATCGAAGCCCATCCCTCCAGTCCCCCAACTCTCCCATCGAAGCCCATCCCTCCAGTCCCCCAACTCTCCCATCGAAGCCCATCCCTCCAGTCCCCTAACTCTCCCATTGAAGCCCATCCCTCCAGTCCCCTAACTCTCCCATTGAAGCCCATCCCTCCAGTACCCTAACTCCCCCATCGAAGCCCATCCCTCCAGTCCCCTAACTCTCCCATTGAAGCCCATCCCTCCAGTCCCCCAACTCCCCCATCGAAGCCCATCCCTCCAGTCCCCCATCGAAGCCCATCCCTCCAGTCCCCTAACTCTCCCATCGAAGCCCATCCCTCCAGTCCCCTAACTCTCCCATTGAAGCCCATCCCTCCAGTCCCCTAACTCCCCAATCGAATCCCATCCCTCCAGTCCCCTAACTCTCCCATCGAAGCCCATCCCTCCAGTCCCCTAACTCTCCCATCGAAGCCCATCCCTCCAGTCCCCTAACTCTCCCATCGAAGCCCCTCCCTCCAGTCCCCTAACTCCCCCATCGAAGCCCCTCCCTCCAGTCCCCTAACTCCCCCATCGAAGCCCATCCCTCCAGTCCCCTAACTCTCCCATCGAAGCCCATCCCTCCAGTCCCCTAACTCCCCCATCGAAGCCCATCCCTCCAGTCCCCTAACTCCCCCATCGAAGCCCATCCCTCCAGTCCCCTAACTCCCCCATCGAAGCCCCTCCCTCCAGTCCCCTAACTCCCCCATCGAAGCCCATCCCTCCAGTCCCCTAACTCTCCCATCGAAGCCCATCCCTCCAGTCCCCTAACTCCCCCATCGAATCCCATCCCTCCAGTACCCTAACTCTCCCATCGAAGCCCATCCCTCCAGTCCTCTAACTCTCCCATCGAAGCCCATCCCTCCAGTCCCCTAACTCCCCCATCGAAGCCCATCCCTCCAGTCCCCTCACTCCCCCATCGAAGCTCATCCCTCCAGTCCCCTCACTCCCCCATCGAAGCTCATCCCTCCAGTCCCCTAACTCCCCCATCGAAGCCCATCCCTCCAGTCCCCTAACTCTCCCATCGAAGCCCCTCCCTCCAGTCCCCTAACTCCCCCATCGAATCCCATCCCTCCAGTCCCCTAACTCCCCCATCGAAGCCCATCCCTCCAGTCCCCTCACTCCCCCATCGAAGCTCATCCCTCCAGTCCCCTAACTCCCCCATCGAAGCCCATCCCTCCAGTCCCCTAACTCTCCCATCGAAGCCCATCCCTCCAGTCCCCTAACTCCCCCATCGAAGCCCATCCCTCCAGTCCCCGAACTCCCCCATCGAAGCCCATCCCTCCAGTCCCCTAACTCTCCCATCGAAGCCTCTCCCTCCAGTCCCCTAACTCTCCCATCGAAGCCCATCCCTCCAGTACCCTCACTCCCCCATCGAAGCCCATCCCTCCAGTCCCCTAACTCCCCCATCGAAGCCCATCCCTCCAGTCCCCCAACTCTCCCATCGAAGCCCATTCCTCCAGTCCCCTCATTCTCCCATCGAAGCCTATCCCTCCAGTCCCCTAACTCCCCCATCGAAGCCCATCCCTCCAGTCCCCCTAACTCTCCCATCGAAGCCCATCCCTCCAGTCCCCTAACTCCCCCATCGAAGCCCATCCCTCCAGTCCCCTAACTCCCCCATCGAAGCCCATCCCTCCAGTCACCTAACTCCCCCATCGAAGCCCATCCCTCCAGTCCCCTAACTCCCCCATCGAAGCCCATCCCTCCAGTCCCCCAACTCTCCCATCGAAGCCCATCCCTCCAGTCCCCTAACTCTCCCATCGAAGCCCCTCCCTCCAGTCCCCTAACTCTCCCATCGAAGCCCATCCCTCCAGTCCCCTAACTCTCCCATCGAAGCCCCTCCCTCCAGTCCCCTCACTCTCCCATCGAAGCCCATCCCTCCAGTCCCCTAACTCCCCCATCGAAGCCCATCCCTCCAGTCCCCGAACTCCCCCATCGAAGCCCATCCCTCCAGTCCCCCAACTCTCCCATCGAAGCCCATCCCTCCAGTCCCCTAACTCTCCCATCGAAGCCCATCCCTCCAGTCCCCTAACTCTCCCATCGAATCCCATCCCTCCAGTCCCCTCACTCTCCCATCGAAGCCCATCCCTCCAGTCCCCTAACTCTCCCATCGAAGCCCATCCCTCCAGTCCCCAAACTCTCCCATCGAAGCCCATCCCTCCAGACCCCTAACTCTCCCATCGAAGCCCATCCCTCCAGTCCCCTCACTCTCCCATCGAAGCCCCTCCCTCCAGTCCCCCATCGAAGCCCATCCCTCCAGTCCCCCAACTCTCCCATCGAAGCCCATCCCTCCAGTCCCCTAACTCTCCCATCGAAGCCCATCCCTCCAGTCCCCTAACTCTCCCATCGAAGCCCATCCCTCCAGTCCCCTAACTCGCCCATCGAAGCCCATCCCTCCAGTCCCCTAACTCTCCCATCGAAGCCCATCCCTCCAGTCCCCTAACTCTCCCATCGAAGCCCATCCCTCCAGTCCCCTCACTCTCCCATCGAAGCCCCTCCCTCCAGTCCCCCATCGAAGCCCCTCCCTCCAGTCCCCCATCGAAGCCCATCCCTCCAGTCCCCCAACGCCCCCATCGAAGCCCATCCCTCCAGTCCCCCAACTCTCCCATCGAAGCCCATCCCTCCAGTCCCCTAACCCCCCCATCGAAGCCCATCCCTCCAGTCCCCTAACTCCCCCATCGAAGCCCATCCCTCCAGTCCCCGAACTCCCCCATCGAATCTCATCCCTCCAGTCCCCTAACCCCCCCATCGAAGCCCATCCCTCCAGTTCCGTAACTCTCCCATCGAAGCCCATCCCTCCAGTCCCCTCACTCTCCCATCGAAGCCCATCCCTCCAGTCCCCTCACTCTCCCATCGAAGCCCATCCCTCCAATCCCCTCACTCCCCCATCGAAGCCCATCCCTCCAGTCCCCTCACTCTCCCATCGAAGCCCATCCCTCCAGTCCCCTCACTCCCCCATCGAAGCCCATCCCTCCAGTCCCCTCACTCTCCCATCGAAGCCCATCCCCCCAGTCCCCTAACTCTCCCATCGAAGCCCATCCCTCCAGTCCCCTAACTCTCCCATCGAAGCCCATCCCTCCAGTCCCCTAACTCCCCCATCGAAGCCCATCCCTCCAGTCCCCTAACTCTCCCATCGAAGCCCATCCCTCCAGTCCCCTAACTCTCCCATCGAAGCCCATCACTCCAGTCCCCTAACTCTCCCATCGAATCCCATCCCTCCAGTCCCCTAACTCTCCCATCGAAGCCCATCCCTCCAGTCCCCTAACTCCCCCATCGAAGCCCATCCCTCCAGTCCCCCAACTCCCCCATCGAAGCCCATCCCTCCAGTCCCCTAACTCCCCCATCGAAGCTCATCCCTCCAGTCCCCTAACTCCCCCATCGAAGCCCATCCCTCCAGTCCTCTAACTCTCCCATCGAAGCCCATCCCTCCAGTCCCCTAACTCCCCCATCGAAGCCCATCCCTCCAGTCCTCTAACTCTTCCATCGAAGCCCATCCCTCCAGTCCCCTAACTCTTCCATCGAAGCCCATCCCTCCAGTCCCCCATCGAAGCCCATCGAAGCCCATCCCTCCAGTCCCCCATCGAAGCCCATCGAAGCCCATCCCTCCAGTCCCCTAACTCCCCCATCGAAGCCCATCCCTCCAGTCCCCTAACTCCCCCATCAAAGCCCATCCCTCCAGTCCCCTAACTCTCCCATCGAAGCCGATCCCTCCAGTCCCCTAACTCCCCCATCGAAGCCCATCCCTCCAGTCCCCTAACTCCCCCATCAAAGCCCATCCCTCCAGTCCCCTAACTCTCCCATCGAAGCCCATCCCTCTAGTCCCCTAACTCCCCCATCGAAGCCCATCCCTCCAGTCCCCCATCGAAGCCCATCGAAGCCCATCCCTCCAGTCCCCTAACTCCCCCATCGAAGCCCATCCCTTCAGTCCCCCAACTCCCCCATCGAAGCCCATCCCTCCAGTCCCCTAACTCCCCCATCGAAGCCCATCCCTCCAGTCCCCTCACTCTCCCATCGAAGCCCATCCCTCCAGTCCCCGAACTCCCCCATCGAAGCCCATCCCTCCAGTCCCCTAACTCCCCCATCGAAGCCCATCCCTCCAGTCCCCTAACTCCCCCATCGAAGCCCATCCCTCCAGTCCCCAAACTCCCCCATCGAAGCCCATCCCTCCAGTCCCCTAACTCTCCCATCGAAGCCCATCCCTCCAGTCCCCTAACTCCCCCATCGAAGCCCATCCCTCCAGTCCCCTAACTCCCCCTTCGAAGCCCCTCCCTCCAGTCCCCGAACTCTCCCATCGAAGCCCATCCCTCCAGTCCCCTAACTCTCCCATCGAAGCCCATCCCTCCAGTCCCCTAACTCTCCCATCGAAGCCCATCCCTCCAGTCCCCTAACTCCCCCATCGAAGCCCATCCCTCCAGTCCCCTAACTCCCCCATCGAAGCCCATCCCTCCAGTCCCCTAACTCTCCCATCGAAGCCCATCCCTCCAGTCCGCTAACTCCCCCATCGAAGCCCATCCCTCCAGTCCCCTAACTCTCCCATCGAAGCCCATCCCTCCAGTCCCCTCACTCCCCCATCGAAGCCCATCCCTCCAGTCCCCTAACTCCCCCATCGAAGCCCATCCCTCCAGTCCCCTAACTCCCCCATCGAAGCCCATCCCTCCAGTCCCCTAACTCTCCCATCGAAGCCCATCCCTCCAGTCCCCTAACTCCCCCATCGAAGCCCATCCCTCCAGTCCCCCAACTCCCCCATCGAAGCCCATCCCTCCAGTACCCCAACTCTCCCATCGAAGCCCATCCCTCCAGTCCCCTAACTCTCCCATCGAAGCCCCTCCCTCCAGTCCCCTAACTCTCCCATCGAAGCCCATCCCTCCAGTCCCCTAACTCTCCCATCGAAGCCCATCCCTCCAGTCCCCTAACTCTCCCATCGAAGCCCATCCCTCCAGTCCCCTAACTCTCCCATCGAAGCCCATCCCTCCAGTCCCCTAACTCTCCCATCGAATCCCATCCCTCCAGTCCCCTAACTCTCCCATCGAAGCCCATCCCTCCAGTCCCCTAACTCTCCCATCGAATCCCATCCCTCCAGTCCCCTAACTCCCCCATCGAAGCCCATCCCTCCAGTCCCCGAACTCTCCCATTGAAGCCCATCCCTCCAGTCCGCTAACTCCCCCATCGAAGCCCCTCCCTCCAGTCCCCTAACTCTCCCATCGAAGCCCATCCCTCCAGTCCCCTCACTCTCCCATCGAAGCCCATCCCTCCAGTCCCCTCACTCCCCCATCGAAGCCCATCCCTCCAGTACCCTAACTCTCCCATCGAAGCCCATCCCTCCAGTCCCCTAACTCCCCCATCGAAGCCCCTCCCTCCAGTCCCCTAACTCCCCCATCGAAGCCCCTCCCTCCAGTCCCCTAACTCCCCCATCGAAGCCCATCCCTCCAGTCCCCTAACTCCCCCATCGAATCCCATCCCTCCAGTCCCCTAACTCCCCCATCGAAGCCCATCCCTCCAGTCCCCGAACTCCCCCTTCGAAGCCCCTCCCTCCAGTCCCCTAACTCTCCCATCGAAGCCCATCCCTCCAGTCCCCTAACTCTCCCATTGAAGCCCATCCCTCCAGTCCCCTAACTCCCCCATCGAAGCCCATCCCTCCAGTCCCCCATCGAAGCCCATCCCTCCAGTCCCCCAACTCCCCCATCGAAGCCCATCCCTCCAGTCCCCCATCGAAGCCCATCCCTCCAGTCCCCCAACTCTCCCATCGAAGCCCATCCCTCCAGTCCCCCAACTCTCCCATCGAAGCCCATCCCTCCAGTCCCCTAACTCTCCCATCAAAGCCCATCCCTCCAGTCCCCTAACTCTCCCATTGAAGCCCATCCCTCCAGTCCCCTAACTCTCCCATCGAAGCCCATCCCTCCAGTCCCCTAACTCTCCCATCGAAGCCCATCCCTCCAGTTCCCTAACTCTCCCATCGAAGCCCATCCCTCCAGTACCCTAACTCACCCATCGAAGCCCATCCCTCCAGTCCCCTAACTCCCCCATCGAATCCCATCCCTCCAGTCCCCTAACTCCCCCATCGAAGCCCATCCCTCCAGTACCCTAACTCCCCCATCGAAGCCCCTCCCTCCAGTCCCCTAACTCCCCCATCGAAGCCCATCCCTCCAGTACCCTAACTCTCCCATCGAAGCCCATCCCTCCAGTCCCCTAACTCTCCCATCGAAGCCCATCCCTCCAGTCCCCTAACTCCCCCATCGAAGCCCATCCCTCCAGTCCCCTCACTCCCCCATCGAAGCTCATCCCTCCAGTCCCCTCACTCCCCCATCGAAGCTCATCCCTCCAGTCCCCTAACTCCCCCATCGAAGCCCATCCCTCCAGTCCCCTAACTCTCCCATCGAAGCCCCTCCCTCCAGTCCCCTAACTCCCCCATCGAATCCCATCCCTCCAGTCCCCTAACTCCCCCATCGAAGCCCATCCCTCCAGTCCCCTCACTCCCCCATCGAAGCTCATCCCTCCAGTCCCCTAACTCCCCCATCGAAGCCCATCCCTCCAGTCCCCTAACTCTCCCATCGAAGCCCATCCCTCCAGTCCCCTAACTCCCCCATCGAAGCCCATCCCTCCAGTCCCCGAACTCCCCCATCGAAGCCCATCCCTCCAGTCCCCTAACTCTCCCATCGAAGCCTCTCCCTCCAGTCCCCTAACTCTCCCATCGAAGCCCATCCCTCCAGTACCCTCACTCCCCCATCGAAGCCCATCCCTCCAGTCCCCTAACTCCCCCATCGAAGCCCATCCCTCCAGTCCCCCAACTCTCCCATCGAAGCCCATTCCTCCAGTCCCCTCATTCTCCCATCGAAGCCTATCCCTCCAGTCCCCTAACTCCCCCATCGAAGCCCATCCCTCCAGTCCCCCTAACTCTCCCATCGAAGCCCATCCCTCCAGTCCCCTAACTCCCCCATCGAAGCCCATCCCTCCAGTCCCCTAACTCCCCCATCGAAGCCCATCCCTCCAGTCACCTAACTCCCCCATCGAAGCCCATCCCTCCAGTCCCCTAACTCCCCCATCGAAGCCCATCCCTCCAGTCCCCCAACTCTCCCATCGAAGCCCATCCCTCCAGTCCCCTCACTCTCCCATCGAAGCCCATCCCTCCAGTCCCCTAACTCTCCCATCGAAGCCCATCCCTCCAGTCCCCTAACTCTCCCATCGAATCCCATCCCTCCAGTCCCCTCACTCTCCCATCGAAGCCCATCCCTCCAGTCCCCTAACTCTCCCATCGAATCCCATCCCTCCAGTCCCCTCACTCTCCCATCGAAGCCCATCCCTCCAGTCCCCTAACTCTCCCATCGAAGCCCCTCCCTCCAGTCCCCCATCGAAGCCCATCCCTCCAGTCCCCCAACTCTCCCATCGAAGCCCATCCCTCCAGTCCCCTAACTCTCCCATCGAAGCCCATCCCTCCAGTCCCCTAACTCCCCCATCGAAGCCCATCCCTCCAGTCCCCTAACTCCCCCATCGAAGCCCATCCCTCCAGTCCCCTAACTCTCCCATCGAAGCCCATCCCTCCAGTCCCCTAACTCTCCCATCGAAGCCCATCCCTCCAGTCCCCTCACTCTCCCATCGAAGCCCCTCCCTCCAGTCCCCCATCGAAGCCCATCCCTCCAGTCCCCCAACTCCCCCATCGAAGCCCATCCCTCCAGTCCCCCAACTCTCCCATCGAAGCCCATCCCTCCAGTCCCCCAACTCTCCCATCGAAGCCCATCCCTCCAGTCCCCTAACCCCCCCATCGAAGCCCATCCCTCCAGTCCCCTAACTCCCCCATCGAATCTCATCCCTCCAGTCCCCTAACCCCCCCATCGAAGCCCATCCCTCCAGTCCCCTAACTCCCCCATCGAAGCCCATCCCTCCAGTCCCCTAACTCCCCCATCGAATCCCATCCCTCCAGTTCCGTAACTCTCCCATCGAAGCCCATCCCTCCAGTCCCCTAACTCCCCCATCGAAGCCCCTCCCTCCAATCCCCTCACTCTCCCATCGAAGCCCATCCCTCCAGTCCCCTCACTCTCCCATCGAAGCCCATCCCTCCAATCCCCTCACTCCCCCATCGAAGCCCATCCCTCCAGTCCCCTCACTCTCCCATCGAAGCCCATCCCTCCAGTCCCCTCACTCCCCCATCGAAGCCCATCCCTCCAGTCCCCTCACTCTCCCATCGAAGCCCATCCCCCCAGTCCCCTAACTCTCCCATCGAAGCCCATCCCTCCAGTCCCCTAACTCTCCCATCGAAGCCCATCCCTCCAGTCCCCTAACTCCCCCATCGAAGCCCATCCCTCCAGTCCCCTAACTCCCCCATCGAAGCCCATCCCTCCAGTCCCCTAACTCTCCCATCGAAGCCCATCCCTCCAGTCCCCTAACTCTCCCATCGAAGCCCATCCCTCCAGTCCCCTAACTACCCCATCGAATCCCATCCCTCCAGTCCCCTAACTCTCCCATCGAAGCCCATCCCTCCAGTCCCCTAACTCTCCCATCGAAGCCCATCCCTCCAGTCCCCTAACTCCCCCATCGAAGCCCATCCCTCCAGTCCCCCAACTCCCCCATCGAAGCCCATCCCTCCAGTCCCCTAACTCCCCCATCGAAGCTCATCCCTCCAGTCCCCTAACTCCCCCATCGAAGCCCATCCCTCCAGTCCCCTAACTCCCCCATCGAAACGCATCCCTCCAGTCCCCTAACTCTTCCATCGAATCCCATCCCTCCAGTCCCCTAACTCTCCCATCGAATCCCATCCCTCCAGTCCCCAAACTCTCCCATCGAAGCCCATCCCTCCAGTCCCTTAACTCCCCCATCGAAGCCCATCCCTCCAGTCCCCTCACTCTCCCATCGAAGCCCATTCCTCCAGTCCCCTAACTCCCCCATCGAAGCCCATCCCTCCAGTCCCCTAACTCTCCCATCGAACAAAGCCCATTCCTCCAGTCCCCTAACTCTCCCATCGAATCCCATCCCTCCAGTCCCCTAACTCCCCCATCGAAGCCCATCCCTCCAGTCCCCTAACTCCCCCATCGAAGCCCCTCCCTCCAGTCCCCTAACTCTCCCATCGAATCCCATCCCTCCAGTCCCCTAACTCCCCCATCGAAGCCCATCCCTCCAGTCCCCTAACTCTGCCATCGAAGCCCCTCCCTCCAGTCCCCTAACTCCCCCATCGAAGCCCCTCCCTCCAGTCCCCTAACTCCCCCATCGAAGCCCATCCCTCCAGTCCCCTAACTCTCCCATCGAAGCCCATCCCTCCAGTCCCCCATCGAAGCCCATCGAAGCCCATCCCTCCAGTCCCCTAACTCCCCCATCGAAGCCCATCCCTCCAGTCCCCTAACTCCCCCATCAAAGCCCATCCCTCCAGTCCCCTAACTCTCCCATCGAAGCCCATCCCTCCAGTCCCCGAACTCTCCCATCGAAGCCCATCCCTCCAGTCCCCTAACTCCCCCATCGAAGCCCATCCCTCCAGTCCCCCATCGAAGCCCATCGAAGCCCATCCCTCCAGTCCCCTAACTCCCCCATCGAAGCCCATCCCTCCAGTCCCCCAACTCCCCCATCGAAGCCCATCCCTCCAGTCCCCTAACTCCCCCATCGAAGCCCATCCCTCCAGTCCCCTCACTCTCCCATCGAAGCCCATCCCTCCAGTCCCCTAACTCCCCCATCGAAGCCCATCCCTCCAGTCCCCAAACTCTCCCATCGAAGCCCATCCCTCCAGTCCCTTAACTCCCCCATCGAAGCCCATCCCTCCAGTCCCCTAACTCTCCCATCGAATCCCATCCCTCCAGTCCCCTCACTCTCCCATCGAAGCCCATTCCTCCAGTCCCCTAACTCCCCCATCGAAGCCCATCCCTCCAGTCCCCTAACTCTCCCATCGAAGCCCATCCCTCCAGTCCCCTAACTCCCCCATCGAAGCCCCTCCCTCCAGTCCCCTAACTCCCCCTTCGAAGCCCATCCCTCCAGTCCCCTAACTCTCCCATCGAAGCCCATCCCTCCAGTCCCCTAACTCCCCCTTCGAAGCCCCTCCCTCCAGTCCCCTAAATCTCCCATCGAAGCCCCTCCCTCCAGTCCCCTAACTCCCCCATCGAAGCCCATCCCTCCAGTCCCCTAACTCCCCCATCGAAGCCCATCCCTCCAGTCCCCTAACTCCCCCATCGAAGCCCATCCCTCCAGTCCCCTAACTCCCCCATCGAAGCCCATCCCTCCAGTCCCCTAACTCCCCCATCGAAGCCCATCCCTCCAGTCCCCTAACTCTCCCATCGAAGCCCATCCCTCCAGTCCCCTAACTCCCCCATCGAAGCCCATCCCTCCAGTCCCCTAACTCTCCCATCGAAGCCCATCCCTCCAGTCCCCTAACTCTCCCATCGAAGCCCATCCCTCCAGTCCCCTAACTCCCCCATCGAATCCCATCCCTCCAGTCCCCTAACTCACCCATCGAAGCCCATCCCTCCAGTCCCCTAACTCTCCCATCGAAGCCCATCCCTCCAGTCCCCTAACTCCCCCATCGAAGCCCATCCCTCCAGTCCCCTAACTCCCCCATCGAAGTCCATCCCTCCAGTCCCCAAACTCTCCCATCGAAGCCCATCCCTCCAGTCCCCTAACTCCCCCATCGAAGCCCATCCCTCCAGTCCCTTAACTCCCCCATCGAAGCCCATCCCTCCAGTCCCCTAACTCTCCCATCGAATCCCATCCCTCCAGTCCCCTCACTCTCCCATCGAAGCCCATTCCTCCAGTCCCCTAACTCCCCCATCGAAGCCCATCCCTCCAGTCCCCTAACTCTCCCATCGAAGCCCATCCCTCCAGTCCCCTAACTCCCCCATCGAAGCCCCTCCCTCCAGTCCCCTAACTCCCCCTTCGAAGCCCATCCCTCCAGTCCCCTAACTCTCCCATCGAAGCCCATCCCTCCAGTCCCCTAACTCCCCCTTCGAAGCCCCTCCCTCCAGTCCCCTAAATCTCCCATCGAAGCCCCTCCCTCCAGTCCCCTAACTCCCCCATCGAAGCCCATCCCTCCAGTCCCCTAACTCCCCCATCGAAGCCCATCCCTCCAGTCCCCTAACTCCCCCATCGAAGCCCATCCCTCCAGTCCCCTAACTCCCCCATCGAAGCCCATCCCTCCAGTCCCCTAACTCTCCCATCGAAGCCGATCCCTCCAGTCCCCTAACTCCCCCATCGAAGCCCATCCCTCCAGTCCCCTAACTCTCCCATCGAAGCCGATCCCTCCAGTCCCCTAACTCCCCCATCGAAGCCCATCCCTCCAGTCCCCTAACTCTCCCATCGAACCCCATCCCTCCAGTCCCCTAACTCTCCCATCGAAGCCCATCCCTCCAGTCCCCTAACTCTCCCATCGAAGCCCATCCCTCCAGTCCCCTAACTCCCCCATCGAATCCCATCCCTCCAGTCCCCTAACTCACCCATCGAAGCCCATCCCTCCAGTCCCCTAACTCTCCCATCGAAGCCCATCCCTCCAGTCCCCTAACTCCCCCATCGAAGCCCATCCCTCCAGTCCCCTAACTCCCCCATCGAAGCCCCTCCCTCCAGTCCCCTAACTCTCCCATCGAAGCCCATCCCTCCAGTCCCCCAACTCCCCCATCGAAGCCCATCCCTCCAGTCCCCTAACTCCCCCATCGAAGCTCATCCCTCCAGTCCCCTAACTCCCCCATCGAAACGCATCCCTCCAGTCCCCTAACTCTCACATCGAAGCCCATCCCTCCAGTCCCCTAACTCTCCCATCGAAGCCCATCCCTCCAGTCCCCTAACTCTCCCATCGAAGCCCATCCCTCCAGTCCCCTAACTCCCCCATCGAAGCCCATCCCTCCAGTCCCCTAACTCTCCCATCGAACAAAGCCCATTCCTCCAGTCCACTAACTCTCCCATCGAATCCCATCCCTCCAGTCCCCTAACTCCCCCATCGAAGCCCATCCCTCCAGTCCCCTAACTCCCCCATCGAAGCCCCTCCCTCCAGTCCCCTAACTCTCCCATCGAATCGCATCCCTCCAGTCCCCTAACTCCCCCATCGAAGCCCATCCCTCCAGTCCCCTAACTCCCCCATCGAAGCCCATCCCTCCAGTCCCCTAACTCTCCCATCGAAGCCCATCCCTCCAGTCCCCTAACTGCCCCATCGAAGCCCATCCCTCCAGTCCCCTAACTCCCCCATCGAAGCCCATCCCTCCAGTCCCCGAACTCTCCCATCGAAGCCCATCCCTCCAGTCCCCTAACTCCCCCATCGAAGCCCATCCCTCCAGTCCCCTAACTCCCCCATCGAAGCCCATCCCTCCAGTCCCCGAACTCTCCCATCGAAGCCCATCCCTCCAGTCCCCTAACTCCCCCATCGAAGCCCATCCCTCCAGTACCCTAACTCTCCCATCGAAGCCCATCCCTCCAGTCCCCTAACTCCCCCATCGAAGCCCATCCCTCCAGTCCCCTAACTCTCCCATCGAAGCCCATCCCTCCAGTCCCCTAACTCTCCCATCGAAGCCCATCCCTCCAGTCCCCTAACTCTCCCATCGAAGTCCATCCCTCCAGTCCCCTAACTCCCCCATCGAAGCCCATCCCTCCAGTCCCCTAACTCTCCCATCGAATCCCATCCCTCCAGTCCCCTAACTCTCCCATCGAAGCCCATCCCTCCAGTCCCCTAACTCCCCCATCGAAGCCCATCCCTCCAGTCCCCTAACTCTCCCATCGAAGCCCATCCCTCCAGTCCCCTAACTCCCCCATCGAAGCCCATCCCTCCAGTCCCCTAACTCTCCCATCGAAGCCCATCCCTCCAGTCCCCTAACTCCCCCATCGAAGCCCATCCCTCCAGTCCCCTAACTCTCCCATCGAAGCCCATCCCTCCAGTCCCCTAACTCTCCCATCGAAGCCCATCCCTCCAGTCCCCTAACTCTCCCATCGAAGCCCATCCCTCCAGTCCCCTAACTCCCCCATCGAAGCCCATCCCTCCAGTCCCCTAACTCCCCCATCGAATCCCATCCCTCCAGTCCCCGAACTCTCCCATCGAAGCCCATCCCTCCAGTCCCCTCACTCTCCCATCGAAGCCCATCCCTCCAGTCCCCTAACTCTCCCATCGAAGCCCATCCCTCCTGTCCCCTCACTCTCCCATCGAAGCCCATCCCTCCAGTCCCCTCACTCTCCCATCGAAGCCCATCCCTCCAGTCCCCTAACTCCCCCATCGAAGCCCATCCCTCCAGTCCCCTAACTCCCCCATCGAAGCCCATCCCTCCAGTCCCCAACTCTCCCATCGAAGCCCATCCCTCCAGTCCCCTAACTCTCCCATCGAAGCCCATCCCTCCAGTCCCCCATCGAAGCCCATCCCTCCAGTCCCCTAACTCCCCCATCGAAGCCCATCCCTCCAGTCCCCTAACTCCCCCATCAAAGCCCATCCCTCCAGTCCCCTAACTCTCCCATCGAAGCCCATCCCTCCAGTCCCCTAACTCTCCCATCGAAGCCCATCCCTCCAGTCCCCTAACTCTCCCATCGAAGCCCATCCCTCCAGTCCCCTAACTCTCCCATCGAAGCCCATCCCTCTAGTCCCCTAACTCCCCCATCGAAGCCCATCCCTCCAGTCCCCCATCGAAGCCCATCGAAGCCCATCCCTCCAGTCCCCTAACTCCCCCATCGAAGCCCATCCCTCCAGTCCCCTAACTCCCCCATCGAAGCCCATCCCTCCAGTCCCCTAACTCTCCCATCGAAGCCCATCCCTCCAGTCCCCTAACTCCCCCATCGAAGCCCATCCCTCCAGTCCCCTCACTCTCCCATCGAAGCCCATCCCTCCAGTCCCCTAACTCCCCCATCGAAGCCCATCCCTCCAGTCCCCGAACTCCCCCATCGAAGCCCATCCCTCCAGTCCCCTAACTCCCCCATCGAAGCCCATCCCTCCAGTCCCCTAACTCCCCCATCGAAGCCCATCCCTCCAGTCCCCAAACTCTCCCATCGAAGCCCATCCCTCCAGTCCCTCACTCCCCCATCGAAGCCCATCCCTCCAGTCCCCTCACTCTCCCATCGAAGCCCATCCCTCCAGTCCCCTCACTCTCCCATCGAAGCCCATCCCTCCAGTCCCCTAACTCTCCAATCGAAGCCCATTCCTCCAGTACCCTAACTCTCCCATCGAAGCCCATCCCTCCAGTCCCCTAACTCTCCCATCGAAGCCCATCCCTCCAGTCCCCTAACTCCCCCATCGAAGCCCATCCCTCCAGTCCCCTAACTCCCCCATCGAAGCCCATCCCTCCAGTCCCCAAACTCTCCCATCGAAGCCCATCCCTCCAGTCCCCTAACTCTCCCATCGAAGCCCATCCCTCCAGTCCCCTAACTCTCCCATCGAAGCCCATCCCTCCAGTCCCCTAACTCTCCCATCGAAGCCCATCCCTCCAGTCCCCTAACTCCCCCATCGAAGCCCATCCTTCCAGTCCCCTAACTCTCCCATCGAAGCCCATCCCTCCAGTCCCCGAACTCCCCCATCGAAGCCCATCCCTCCAGTCCCCAAACTCTCCCATCGAAGCCCATCCCTCCAGTCCCCTAACTCTCCCATCGAAGCCCATCCCTCCAGTCCCCTCACTCCCCCATCGAATCCCATCCCTCCAGTCCCCTAACTCCCCCATCGAAGCCCATCCCTCCAGTCCCCTAACTCTCCCATCGAAGCCCATCCCTCCAGTCCCCTAACTCTCCCATCGAAGCCATTCCCTCCAGTCCCCTAACTCCCCCATCGAAGCCCATCCCTCCAGTACCCTAACTCTCCCATCGATGCCCATCCCTCCAGTCCCCTAACTCTCCCATCGAATCCCATCCCTCCAGTCCCCTAACTCCCCCATCGAAGCCCATCCCTCCAGTCCCCGAACTCCCCCATCGAAGCCCATCCCTCCAGTCCCCTAACTCTCCCATCGCAACCCATCCCTCCAGTCCCCTAACTCCCCCATCGAAGCCCATCCCTCCAGTCCCCTAACTCCCCCATCGAAGCTCATCCCTCCAGTCCCCGAACTCCCCCATCGAAGCCCATCCCTCCAGTCCCCTAACTCTCCCATCGAAGCCCATCCCTCCAGTCCCCTCACTCCCCCATCGAAGCCCATCCCTCCAGTCCCCTCACTCCCCCATCGAAGCCCATCCCTCCAGTCCCCTAACTCCCCCATCGAAGCCCATCCCTCCAGTCCCCCAACTCCCCCATCGAAGCCCATCCCTCCAGTCCCCTAACTCTCCCATCGAAGCCCATCCCTCCAGTCCCCTAACTCTCCCATCGAAGCCCATCCCTCCAGTCCCCTAACTCCCCCATCGAAGCCCATCCCTCCAGTCCCCTAACTCTCCCATCGAAGCCCATCCCTCCAGTCCCCGAACTCCCCCATCGAACCCCATCCCTCCAGTCCCCTAACTCTCCCATCGAAGACCATCCCTCCAGTCCCCTAACTCCCCCATCGAAGCCCATCCCTCCAGTCCCCAAACTCTCCCATCGAAGCCCATCCCTCCAGTCCCCTAACTCTCCCATCGAAGCCCATCCCTCCAGTCCCCTAACTCTCCCATCGAAGCCCATCCCTCCAGTCCCCCAACTCCCCCATCGAAGCCCATCCCTCCAGTCCCCTAACTCTCCCATCGAAGCCCATCCCTCCAGTCCCCTAACTCTCCCATCGAAGCCCATCCCTCCAGTCCCCCAACTCCCCCATCGAAGCCCATCCCTCCAGTCCCCTAACTCCCCCATTGAAGCCCATCCCTCCAGTCCCCTAACTCCCCCATCGAAGCCCATCCCTCCAGTACCATAACTCTCCCATCGATGCCCATCCCTCCAGTCCCCTAACTCTCCCATCGAATCCCATCCCTCCAGTCCCCTAACTCCCCCATCGAAGCCCATCCCTCCAGTCCCTGAACTCTCCCATCGAAGCCCATCCCTCCAGTCACCTAACTCTCCCATCGAAGCCCATCCCTCCAGTCCCCTAACTCCCCCATCGAAGCCCATCCCTCCAGTCCCCTAACTCTCCCATCGAAGCCCATCCCTCCAGTCCCCTCACTCCCCCATCGAAGCCCATCCCTCCAGTCCCCTAACTCCCCCATCGAAGCACATCCCTCCAGTCCCCTAACTCTCCCATCGAAGCCCATCACTCCAGTCCCCTAACTCTCCCATCGAAGCCCATCCCTCCAGTCCCCTCACTCCCCCATCGAAGCCCATCCCTCCAGTCCCCTAACTCTCCCATCGAAGCCCATCCCTCCAGTCCCCTAACTCCCCCATCGAAGCCCATCCCTCCAGTCCCCTAACTCTCCCATCGAAGCCCATCCCTCCAGTCCCCTAAGTCCCCCATCGAAGCCCATCCCTCCAGTCCCCTAACTCCCCCATCGAAGCCCATCCCTCCAGTCCCCCAACTCTCCCATCGAAGCCCATCCCTCCAGTCCCCTAACTCTCCCATCGAAGCCCATCCCTCCAGTCCCCTAACTCCCCCATCGAAGCCCATCCCTCCAGTCCCCTAACTCCCCCATCGAAGCCCATCCCTCCAGTCCCCCAACTCTCCCATCGAAGCCCTTCCCTCCAGTCCCCTAACTCTCCCATCGAAGCCCATCCCTCCAGTCCCCGAACTCCCCCATCGAAGCCCATCCCTCCAGTCCCCTCACTCTCCCATCGAAGCCCATCCCTCCAGTCCCCTAACTCCCCCATCGAAGCCCATCCCTCCAGTCCCCTAACTCCCCCATCGAAGCCCATCCCTCCAGTCCCCTAACTCTCCCATCGAAGCCCATCCCTCCAGTACCCCAACTCCCCCATCGAAGCCCATCCCTCCAGTCCCCTAACTCTCCCATCGAAGCCCATCCCTCCAGTCCCCTGACTCCCCCATCGAAGCCCATCCCTCCAGTCCCCTAACTCCCCCATCGAAGCCCATCCCTCCAGTCCCCGAACTCCCCCATCGAAGCCCCTCCCTCCAGTCCCCTAACTCTCCCATCGAAGCCCATCCCTCCAGTCCCCTAACTCTCCCATCGAAGCCCATCCCTCCAGTCCCCTAACTCCCCCATCGAAGCCCATCCCTCCAGTCCCCTAACTCCCCCATCGAAGCCCATCCCTCCAGTCCCTTAACTCCCCCATCGAAGCCCATCCCTCCAGTCCCCTAACTCCCCCATCGAAGCCCCTCCCTCCAGTCCCCTAACTCCCCCATCGAAGTCCATCCCTCCAGTCCCCTAACTCCCCCATCGAAGTCCATCCCTCCAGTCCCTTAACTCCACCATCGAAGCCCATCCCTCCAGTCCCCTAACTCTCCCATTGAAGCCCATCCCTCCAGTCCCCTAACTCCACCATCGAAGCCCATCCCTCCAGTCCCCTCACTCCCCCATCGAAGCCCATCCCTCCAGTCCCCTAACTCCCCCATCGAAGCCCATCCCTCCAGTCCCCTAACTCCCCCATCGAAGCCCATCCCTCCAGTCCCCTAACTCCCCCATCGAAGCCCATCCCTCCAGTCCCCTAACTCCCCCATCGAAGCCCATCCCTCCAGTCCCCTAACTCTCCCATCGAAGCCCATCCCTCCAGTCCCCTAACTCCCCCATCGAAGCCCATCCCTCCAGTCCCCTAACTCCCCCATCGAAGCCCATCCCTCCAGTCCCCTAACTCTCCCATCGAAGCCCCTCCCTCCAGTCCCCTAACTCTCCCATCGAAGCCCATCCCTCCAGTCCCCTAACTCTCCCATCGAAGCCCATCCCTCCAGTCCCCCAACTCCCCCATCGAAGCCCATCCCTCCAGTCCCCTAACTCCCCCATCGAAGCTCAACCCTCCAGTCCCCTAACTCCCCCATCGAAGCCCATCCCTCCAGTCCCCTAACTCCCCCATCGAAGCCCATCCCTCCAGTCCCCTAACTCTCCCATCGAATCCCATCCCTCCATTCCCCTAACTCTCCCATCGAAGCCCATCCCTCCAGTCCCTTAACTCCCCCATCGAATCCCATCCCTCCAGTCCCCAAACTCTCCCATCGAAGCCCATCCCTCCAGTCCCCTAACTCCCCCATCGAAGTCCATCCCTCCAGTCCCCTCACTCTCCCATCGAAGCCCATCCCTCCAGTCCCCCAACTCCCCCATCGAAGCCCATCCGTCCAGTCCCCTAACTCCCCCATCGAAGCCCATCCCTCCAGTCCCCTAACTCCCCCATCGAAGCCCATCCCTCCAGTCCCCAAACTCCCCCATCGAAGCCCATCCCTCCAGTACCCTAACTCTCCCATCGAAGCCCATCCCTCCAGTCCCCTCACTCCCCCATCGAAGCTCATCCCTCCAGTCCCCGAACTCCCCCATCGGAGCCCATCCCTCCAGTCCCCTAACTCCCCCATCGAAGCCCATCCCTCCAGTCCCCAAACTCCCCCATCGAATCCCATCCCTCCAGTCCCCTAACTCTCCCATCGAAGCCCATCCCTCCAGTCCCCTAACTCTCCCATCGAAGCCCATCCCTCCAGTCCCCTAACTCCCCCATCGAAGCCCATCCCTCCAGTCCCCTAACTCCCCCATCGAAGCCCATCCCTCCAGTCCCCCAACTCTCCCATCGAAGCCCATCCCTCCAGTACCCTAACTCTCCCATCGAAGCCCATCCCTCCAGTCCCCTAACTCCCCCATCGAAGCCCATCCCTCCAGTCCCCCAACTCTCCCATCGAAGCCAATCCCTCCAGTCCCCTAACTCCCCCATCGAAGCCCATCCCTCAAGTCCCCCAACTCCCCCATCGAAGCCCATCCCTCCAGTCCCCTAACTCTCCCATCGAAGCCCATCCCTCCAGTCCCCTAACTCTCCCATCGAATCCCATCCCTCCAGTCCCCTAACTCCCCCATCGAAGCCCATCCCTCCAGTCCCCTAACTCCCCCATCGAAGCCCATCCCTCCAGTCCCCTCACTCTCCCATCGAAGCCCATCCCTCCAGTCCCCTAACTCTCCCATCGAAGCCCATCCCTCCAGTCCCCTAACTCCCCCATCGAAGCCCATCCCTCCAGTCCCCTCACTCTCCCATCGAAGCCCATCCCTCCAGTCCTCTAACTCTCCCATCGAAGCCCATCCCTCCAGTCCCCTAACTCCCCCATCGAAGCCCATCCCTCCAGTCCCCTCACTCTCCCATCGAAGCCCATCCCTCCAGTCCCCTAACTCCCCCATCGAAGCCCATCCCTCCAGTCCCCTCACTCTCCCATCGAAGCCCATCCCTCCAGTCCCCTAACTCTCCCATCGAAGCCCATCCCTCCAGTCCCCTAACTCCCCCATCGAAGCCCATCCCTCCAGTCCCCTCACTCACCCATCGAAGCCCATCCCTCCAGTCCCCTAACTCTCCCATCGAAGCCCATCCCTCCAGTCCCCGAACTCCCCCATCGAAGCCCCTCCCTCCAGTCCCCTAACTCCCCCATCGAAGCCCATCCCTCCAGTCCCCTAACTCCCCCATCGAAGCCCATCCCTCCAGTCCCCCATCGAAGCCCATCGAAGCCCATCCCTCCAGTCCCCTAACTCTCCCATCGAAGCCCATCCCTCCAGTCCCCTAACTCTCCCATCGAAGCCCATCCCTCCAGTCCCCTCACTCCCCCATCGAAGCCCATCCCTCCAGTCCCCTAACTCTCCCATCGAATCCCATCCCTCCAGTCCCCTAACTCTCCCATCGAATCCCATCCCTCCAGTCCCCAAACTCTCCCATCGAAGCCCATCCCTCCAGACCCTTAACTCCCCCATCGAAGCCCATCCCTCCAGGCCCCTAACTCTCCCATCGAATCCCATCCCTCCAGTCCCCTCACTCTCCCATCGAAGCCCATCCCTCCAGTCCCCTCACTCTCCCATCGAAGCCCATCCCTCCAGTCCCCTCACTCCCCCATCGAAGCCCATCCCTCCAGTCCCCTCACTCTCCCATCGAAGCCCATCCCTCCAGTCCCCTCACTCTCCCATCGAAGCCCATCCCTCCAGTCCCCTAACTCTCCAATCGAAGCCCATTCCTCCAGTACCCTAACTCTCCCATCGAAGCCCATCCCTCCAGTCCCCTAACTCTCCCATCGAAGCCCCTCCCCCCAGTCCCCTAACTCCCCCATCGAAGCCCATCCCTCCAGTCCCCTAACTCTCCCATCGAAGCCCATCCCTCCAGTCCCCTAACTCTCCCATCGAAGCCCATCCCTCCAGTCCCCTCACTATCCCATCGAAGCCCATCCCTCCAGTCCCCTAACTCTCCCATCGAAGCCCATCCCTCCAGTCCCCTAACTCTCCCATCGAAGCCCATCCCTCCAGTCCCCTCACTCTCCCATCGAAGCCCATCCCTCCAGTCCCCTAACTCCCCCATCGAAGCCCATCCCTCCAGTCCCCTAACTCTCCCATCGAAGCCCATCCCTCCAGTCCCCTAACTCCCCCATCGAAGCCCATCCCTCCAGTCCCCGAACTCCCCCATCGAAGCCCATCCCTCCAGTCCCCTAACTCTCCCATCGAAGCCCATCCCTCCAGTCCCCTAACTCCCCCATCGAAGCCCATCCCTCCAGTCCCCTAACTCTCCCATCGAAGCCCATCCCTCCAGTCCCCTAACTCCCCCATCGAATCCCATCCCTCCAGTCCCCTAACTCTCCCATCGAAGCCCATCCCTCCAGTCCCCTAACTCTCCCATCGAAGCCCATCCCTCCAGTCCCCTAACTCCCCCATCGAAGCCCCTCCCTCCAGTCCCCTAACTCCCCCATCGAAGCCCATCCCTCCAGTCCCCTAACTCCCCCATCGAAGCCCCTCCCTCCAGTCCCCTAACTCCCCCATCGAAGCCCATCCCTCCAGTACCCTAACTCCCCCATCGAAGCCCCTCCCTCCAGTCCCCTAACTCCCCCATCGAAGCCCATCTCTCCAGTCCCCTAACTCCCCCATCGAAGCCCATCCCTCCAGTCCCCTAACTCCCCCATCGAAGCCCATCCCTCCAGTCCCCTAACTCTCCCATCGAAGCCCATCCCTCCAGTCCCCTCACTCTCCCATCGAAGCCCATCCCTCCAGTCCCCTCACTCTCCCATCGAAGCCCATCCCTCCAGTCCCCTCACTCCCCCATCGAAGCCCATCCCTCCAGTCCCCTAACTCCCCCATCGAAGCCCATCCCTCCAGTCCCCCAACTCTCCCATCGAAGCCCATCCCTCCAGTCCCCTAACTCCCCCATCGAAGCCCATCCCTCCAGTCCCCGAACTCCCCCATCGAAGCCCATCCCTCCAGTCCCCTAACTCCCCCATCGAAGCCCATCCCTCCAGTCCCCCAACTCTCCCATCGAAGCCCATCCCTCCAGTCCCCTCACTCTCCCATCGAAGCCCATCCCTCCAGTCCCCTAACTCCCCCATCGAAGCCCATCCCTCCAGTCCCCGAACTCCCCCATCGAAGCCCATCCCTCCAGTCCCCTAACTCCCCCATCGAAGCCCATCCCTCCAGTCCCCCAACTCTCCCATCGAAGCCCATCCCTCCAGTCCCCTCACTCTCCCATCGAAGCCCATCCCTCCAGTCCCCTAACTCCCCCATCGAAGCCCATCCCTCCAGTCCCCTAACTCCCCCATCGAAGCCCATCCCTCCAGTCCCCCAACTCTCCCATCGAAGCCCATCCCTCCAGTCCCCTAACTCCCCCATCGAAGCCCATCCCTCCAGTCCCCTAACTCCCCCATCGAAGCCCATCCCTCCAGTCCCCTAACTCCCCCATCGAAGCCCATCCCTCCAGTCCCCTAACTCTCCCATCGAAGCCCATCCCTCTCGTCCCCTAACTCTCCCATCGAAGCCCATCCCTCCAGTCCCCGAACTCCCCCATCGAAGCCCATCCCTCCAGTCTCCTCACTCCCCCATCGAAGCCCATCCCTCCAGTCCCCTAACTCTCCCATCGAAGCCCATCCCTCCAGTCCCCTAACTCTCCCATCGAAGCCCATCCCTCCAGTCCCCTAACTCTCCCATCGAAGCCCATCCCTCCAGTCCCCTAACTCTCCCATCGCAACCCATCCCTCCAGTCCCCTAACTCCCCCATCGAAGCCCATCCCTCCAGTCCCCTAACTCCCCCATCGAAGCCCATCTCTCCAGTCCCCCAACTCTCCCATCGAAGCCCATCCCTCCAGTCCCCTAACTCCCCCATCGAAGCCCATCCCTCCAGTCCCCTAACTCCCCCATCGAAGCCCATCCCTCCAGTCCCCTCACTCTCCCATCGAAGCCCACCCCTCCAGTCCCCGAACTCCCCCATCGAAGCCCATCCCTCCATTCCCCTAACTCCCCCATCGAAGCCCCTCCCTCCAGTCCCCTAACTCCCCCATCGAAGCCCCTCCCTCCAGTCCCCTAACTCCCCCATCGAAGCCCATCCCTCCAGTCCCCTAACTCTCCCATCGAAGCCCCCCCCTCCAGTCCCCTAACTCTCCCATTGAAGCCCATCCCTCCAGTCCCCTCACTCCCCCATCGAAGCCCATCCCTCCAGTCCCCTAACTCCCCCATCGAAGCCCATCCCTCCAGTCCCCCAACTCTCCCATCGAAGCCCATCCCTCCAGTCCCCTCACTCTCCCATCGAAGCCCATCCCTCCAGTCCCCTAACTCCCCCATCGAAGCCCATCCCTCCAGTCCCCGAACTCCCCCATCGAAGCCCATCCCCCCAGTCCCCCAACTCTCCCATCGAAGCCCATCCCTCCAGTCCCCTAACTCCCCCATCGAAGCCCATCCCTCCAGTCCCCTAACTCTCCCATCGAAGCCCATCCCTCCAGTCCCCCAACTCACCCATCGAAGCCCATCCCTCCAGTCCCCTAACTCTCCCATCGAAGCCCATCCCTCCAGTCCCCTAACTCTCCCATCGAAGCCCATCCCTCCAGTCCCCCAACTCCCCCATCGAAGCCCATCCCTCCAGTCCCCCAACTCCCCCATCGAAGCCCATCCCTCCAGTCCCCTAACTCTCCCATCGAAGCCCATCCCTCTCGTCCCCTAACTCTCCCATCGAAGCCCATCCCTCCAGTCCCCGAACTCCCCCATCGAAGCCCATCCCTCCAGTCCCCTAACTCTCCCATCGAAGCCCATCCCTCCAGTCCCCTAACTCCCCCATCGAAGCCCATCCCTCCAGTCCCCTAACTCTCCCATCGAAGCCCATCCCTCCAGTCCCCTAACTCTCCCATCGAAGCCCATCCCTCCAGTCCCCTAACTCCCCCATCGAAGCCCATCCCTCCAGTCCCCGAACTCCCCCATCGAAGCCCATCCCCCCAGTCCCCCAACTCTCCCATCGAAGCCCATCCCTCCAGTCCCCTAACTCTCCCATCGAAGCCCATCCCTCTCGTCCCCTAACTCTCCCATCGAAGCCCATCCCTCCAGTCCCCTAACTCTCCCATCGAAGCCCATCCCTCCAGTCCCCGAACTCCCCCATCGAAGCCCATCCCTCCAGTCCCCTAACTCTCCCATCGAAGCCCATCCCTCCAGTCCCCTAACTCCCCCATCGAAGCCCATCCCTCCAGTCCCCTAACTCCCCCATCGAAGCCCATCCCTCCAGTCCCCTAACTCTCCCATCGAAGCCCATCCCTCCAGTCCCCTCACTCTCCCATCGAAGCCCATCCCTCCAGTCCCCTAACTCTCCCATCGAAGCCCATCCCTCCAGTCCCCTAACTCTCCCATCGCAACCCATCCCTCCAGTCCCCTAACTCCCCCATCGAAGCCCATCCCTCCAGTCCCCTAACTCCCCCATCGAAGCCCATCCCTCCAGTCCCCTAACTCCCCCATCGAAGCCCATCCCTCCAGTCCCCTAACTCCCCCATCGAAGCCCATCCCTCCAGTCCCCCAACTCTCCCATCGAAGCCCATCCCTCCAGTCCCCTCACTCTCCCATCGAAGCCCACCCCTCCAGTCCCCTAACTCCCCCATCGAAGCCCATCCCTCCAGACCCCGAACTACCCCATCGAAGCCCATCCCTCCATTCCCCTCACTCTCCCATCGAAGCCCATCCCTCCAGTCCCCTAACTCTCCCATCGAAGCCCATCCCTCCAGTCCCCTAACTCTCCCATCGAAGCCCATCCCTCCAGTCCCCCAACTCTCCCATCGAAGCCCATCCCTCCAGTCCCCTAACTCCCCCATCGAAGCCCATCCCTCCAGTCCCCCAACTCTCCCATCGAAGCCCATCCCTCCAGTCCCCTAACTCTCCCATCGAAGCCCATCCCTCCAGTCCCCCAACTCTCCCATCGAAGCCCATCCCTCCAGTCCCCTAACTCTCCCATCGAAGCCCATCCCTCTCGTCCCCTAACTCTCCCATCGAAGCCCATCCCTCCAGTCCCCTAACTCTCCCATCGAAGCCCATCCCTCCAGTCCCCGAACTCCCCCATCGAAGCCCATCCCTCCAGTCCCCTAACTCTCCCATCGAAGCCCATCCCTCCAGTCCCCTAACTCCCCCATCGAAGCCCATCCCTCCAGTCCCCTAACTCCCCCATCGAAGCCCATCCCTCCAGTCCCCTAACTCTCCCATCGAAGCCCATCCCTCCAGTCCCCTCACTCTCCCATCGAAGCCCATCCCTCCAGTCCCCTAACTCTCCCATCGAAGCCCATCCCTCCAGTCCCCTAACTCTCCCATCGAAGCCCATCCCTCCAGTCCCCTAACTCTCTCATCGAAGCCCATCCCTCCAGTCCCCTAACTCTCCCATCGAAGCCCCTCCCTCCAGTCCCCCATCGAAGCCCATCCCTCCAGTCCCCCAACTCCCCCATCGAAGCCCATCCCTCCAGTCCCCTAACTCTCCCATCGAAGCCCCTCCCTCCAGTCCCCCATCGAAGCCCATCCCTCCAGTCCCCTAACCCCCCCATCGAAGACCATCCCTCCAGTCCCCTAACTCCCCTATCGAAGCCCATCCCTCCAGTCCCCTAACTCCCCCATCGAATCTCATCCCTCCAGTCCCCTAACCCCCCCATCGAAGCCCATCCCTCCAGTCCCCTAACTCCCCCATCGAAGCCCATCCCTCCAGTCCCCTAACTCCCCCATCGAATCCCATCCCTCCAGTTCCGTAACTCTCCCATCGAAGCCCATCCCTCCAGGCGCTAACTCCCCCATCGAAGCCCCTCCCTCCAATCCCCTCACTCTCCCATCGAAGCCCATCCCTCCAGTCCCCTCACTCTCCCATCGAAGCCCATCCCTCCAGTCCCCTCACTCCCCCATCGAAGCCCATCCCTCCAGTCCCCTCACTCTCCCATCGAAGCCCATCCCTCCAGTCCCCTAACTCCCCCATCGAAGCCCATCCCTCCAGTCCCCTAACTCTCCCATCGAAGCCCATCCCTCCAGTCCCCCAACTCTCCCATCGAAGCCCATCCCTCCAATCCCCTCACTCGCCCATCGAAGCCCATCCCTCCAGTCCCCTAACTCCCCCATCGAAGCCCATCCCTCCAATCCCCTCACTCTCCCATCGAAGCCCATCCCTCCAGTCCCCTAACTCCCCCATCGAAGCCCATCCCTCCAATCCCCTCACTCGCCCATCGAAGCCCATCCCTCCAGTCCCCTAACTCCCCCATCGAAGCCCATCCCTCCAGTCCCCTAACTCCCCCATCGAAGCCCATCCCTCCAGTCCCCGAACTCTCCCATCGAATCCCATCCCTCCAGTCCCTTCACTCCCCCATCGAAGCCCATCCCTCCAGTCCCCCAACTCCCCCATGGAAGCCCATCCCTCCAGTCCCCTAACTCCCCCATCGAAGCCCATCCCTCCAGTCCCCCAACTCCCCCATGGAAGCCTATCCCTCCAGTCCCCTCACTCTCGCATCGAAGCCCATCCCTCCAGTCCCCTAACTCTCCCATCGAAGCCCCTCCCTGCAGTCCCCTAACTCCCCCATCGAAGCCCATCCTTCCAGTCCCCTAACTCCCCCATCGAAGCCCATCCCTCCAGTCCCCTAACTCCCCCATCGAATCCCATCCCTCCAGTCCCCTAACTCTCCCATCGAAGCCCATCCCTCCAGTCCCCTCACTCCCCCATCGAAGCCCATCCCTCCAGTCCCCTCACTCCCCCATCGAAGCCCATCCCTCCAGTCCCCTAACTCTCCCATCGAAGCCCATCCCTCCAGTCCCCTAACTCCCCCATCGAAGCCCATCCCTCCAGTCCCCTAACTCCCCCATCGAAGCCCATCCCTCCAATCCCCTCACTCTCCCATCGAAGCCCATCCCTCCAGTCCCCTCACTCTCCCATCGAAGCCCATCCCTCCAGTCCCCTCACTCCCCCATCGAAGCCCATCCCTCCAGTCCCCTCACTCCCCCATCGAAGCCCATCCCTCCAGTCCCCTAACTCTCCCATCGAAGCCCATCCCTCCAGTCCCCGAACTCTCCCATCGAATCCCATCCCTCCAGTCCCTTCACTCCCCCATCGAAGCCCATCCCTCCAGTCCCCCAACTCCCCCATGGAAGCCCATCCCTCCAGTCCCCTGACTCTCCCATCGAAGCCCCTCCCTCCAGTCCCCTAACTCCCCCATCGAAGCCCCTCCCTCCAGTCCCCTAACTCCCCCATCGAAGCCCATCCCTCCAGTCCCCTAACCCTCCCATCGAAGCCCATCCCTCCAGTCTCCTCACTCCCCCATCGAAGCCCATCCCTCCAGTCCCCTAACTCCCCCATCGAAGCCCATCCCTCCAGTCCCCTTACTCTCCCATCGAAGCCCATCCCTCCAGTCCCCTCACTCCCCCATCGAAGCCCATCCCTCCAGTCCCCTTACTCTCCCATCGAAGTCCATCCCTCCAGTCCCCTAACTCCCCCATCGAAGCCCATCCCTCCAGTCCCCCAACTCTCCCATCGAAGCCCATCCCTCCAGTCCCCTAACTCTCCCATCGAAGCCCATCCCTCCAGTCCCCTAACTCTCCCATCGAAGCCCATCCCTCCAGTCCCCTAACTCCCCCATCGAAGCCCATCCCTCCAGTCCCCCAACTCTCCCATCGAAGCCCATCCCTCCAGTCCCCTAACTCCCCCATCGAAGCCCATCCCTCCAGTCCCCTAACTCTCCCATCGAAGTCCATCCCTCCAGTCCCCTAACTCCCCCATCGAAGCCCATCCCTCCAGTCCCCCAACTCTCCCATCGAAGCCCATCCCTCCAGTCCCCTTAACTCTCCCATCGAAGCATGTATTCGGTCATCTGAGTAGATTAATCCAAATAAATACTTTTATTTATATTGCGACTTTCATGACCTTAGGCCGTTCCAAATTGCTTCACAGGCAACGAGACACTTTTTAAGTGTTGTCACTGCTGTAACGTAGGATTGTAGAGGTTCAGATGCCAGAGATAATTGAAGTTTTAGCTTTTATTAATGATGCTGCTTAGAAATATGTCTATGTACTTGCTGGTAGGATATCCATCGGAACTGCAAACCAATCCTTCGGTTCCCAGCACGGAATTCCAACGCAATACCCAACGTCAGATTATCTACGCATCTGCATGGGCGATGTCAGCTGTAAACCTATCAACTCCGCGATTGCAGTCACGTGATCTTTACGTGTCATATGCCGCGAATGGCCATAAATCGCACCCCACGCTGCCCCTCCCCTCTGCGATGTGAGTCTCGCTTGTGCAGAAAGTAACACAATTCTGCCCGGTTATAGACGTCGCACCCTAACGGATGGATAACAGCTGAAATCTGGACCTGTGTGCCGCAGGTTAGCTAAAATTCTTGGCTGCATGTAGTGACAGCACGTGCACTGATCATAATAGAGATGATTCGGTGATTCTGTTATCAATCTCATCTCCAGGCCGTACTGCGGCAAGTGACTGAGATGAATGTTGCGGACATACTGTGTGACACTCCTCCAGTCACTGAATTTCGCTGGGTGAATAATTCTGCTTTTACTCACTCCAAACACTTCCTGATTTTGAACACTCCGAATAAATCTCCCCTTAACCTTCTCTGATCTGAAGAGAACAACCCCAGCTTCTCCAGTCTCTCGACATGACTGGAGTCCCTCATCCCCGGTCCCATTCTGGTAAATCTCCTCCGCACCCTCTCCAAGGACTCGACATCCTTCCCAAAGAGCGGGGCCCAGAATTGGACACAATTCTCCAGCTCGGGCCCAACCAGTGTGTGTCTCAGTGTCAGCTCCTGTACATTGTACAGTACACAGTGGGTAAAAGGGAACGATTCATTCCTGTCTGGGACTGTACGGCCCCGTGTGTGTCTCAGTGTCAGCTCCTGTACATTGTACAGTACACAGTGGGTAAAAGGGAACGATTCACTCCTGTCTGGGACTGTACGGCCCCGTGTGTGTCTCAGTGTCAGCTCCTGTACATTGTACAGTACACAGTGGGTAAAAGGGAACGATTCACTCCTGTCTGGTACTGTACGGCCCCGTGTGTGTCTCAGTGTCAGCTCCTGTACATTGTACAGTACACAGTGGGTAAAAGGGAACGATTCACTCCTGTCTGGTACTGTACGGCCCCGTGTGTGTGTCAGTGTCAGCTCCTGTACATTGTGCAGTACACAGTGGGTAAAAGGGGAACGATTCACTCCTGTCTGGGACTGTACGGCCCCGTGTGTGTCTCAGTGTCAGCTCCTGTACATTGTACAGTACACAGTGGGTAAAAGGGAACGATTCACTCCTGTCTGGGACTGTACGGCCCGTGTGTGTCTCAGTGTCAGCTCCTGTACATTGTACAGTACACAGTGGGTAAAAGGGAACGATTCACTCCTGTCTGGGACTGTACGGCCCCGTGTGTGTCTCAGTGTCAGCTCCTGTACATTACACAGTACACAGTGGGTAAAAGGGAACGATTCACTCCCGTCTGGGACTGTACGGCCCCGTGTGTGTCTCAGTGTCAGCTCCTGTACATTGTACAGTACACAGTGGGTAAAAGGGAACGATTCACTCCTGTCTGGGACTGTACGGCCCCGTGTGTGTCTCAGTGTCAGCTCCTGTACATTGTACAGTACACAGTGGGTAAAAGGGAACGATTCACTCCTGTCTGGGACTGTACGGCCCCGTGTGTGTCTCAGTGTCAGCTCCTGTACATTGTACAGTACACAGTGGGTAAAAGGGAACGATTCACTCCTGTCTGGTACTGTACGGCCCCGTGTGTGTCTCAGTGTCAGCTCCTGTACATTGTACAGTACACAGTGGGTAAAAGGGAACGATTCACTCCTGTCTGGGACTGTACGGCCCCGTGTGTGTCTCAGTGTCAGCTCCTGTACATTGTACAGTACACAGTGGGTAAAAGGGAACGATTCACTCCTGTCTGGGACTGTACGGCCCCGTGTGTGTCTCAGTGTCAGCTCCTGTACATTGTACAGTACACAGTGGGTAAAAGGGAACGATTCACTCCTGTCTGGGACTGTACGGCCCCGTGTGTGTCTCAGTGTCAGCTCCTGTACATTGTACAGTACACAGTGGGTAAAAGGGAACGATTCACTCCTGTCTGGGACTGTACGGCCCGTGTGTGTCTCAGTGTCAGCTCCTGTACATTGTACAGTACACAGTGGGTAAAAGGGAACGATTCACTCCTGTCTGGGACTGTACGGCCCCGTGTGTGTCTCAGTGTCAGCTCCTGTACATTGCACAGTACACAGTGGGTAAAAGGGAACGATTCCCTCCTGTCTGGGACTGTACGGCCCCGTGTGTGTCTCAGTGTCAGCTCCTGTACATTGTACAGTACACAGTGGGTAAAAGGGAACGATTCACTCCTGTCTGGGACTGTACGGCCCCGTGTGTGTCTCAGTGTCAGCTCCTGTACATTGTACAGTACACAGTGGGTAAAAGGGGAACGATTCACTCCTGTCTGGGACTGTACGGCCCCGTGTGTGTCTCAGTGTCAGCTCCTGTACATTGTACAGTACACAGTGGGTAAAAGGGAACGATTCACTCCTGTCTGGGACTGTACGGCCCGTGTGTGTCTCAGTGTCAGCTCCTGTACATTGTACAGTACACAGTGGGTAAAAGGGAACGATTCACTCCTGTCTGGGACTGTACGGCCCCGTGTGTGTCTCAGTGTCAGCTCCTGTACATTGTACAGTACACAGTGGGTAAAAGGGAACGATTCACTCCTGTCTGGGACTGTACGGCCCGTGTGTGTCTCAGTGTCAGCTCCTGTACATTGTACAGTACACAGTGGGTAAAAGGGAACGATTCACTCCTGTCTGGGACTGTACGGCCCCGTGTGTGTCTCAGTGTCAGCTCCTGTACATTGTACAGTACACAGTGGGTAAAAGGGAACGATTCACTCCTGTCTGGGACTGTACGGCCCGTGTGTGTCTCAGTGTCAGCTCCTGTACATTGTGCAGTACACAGTGGGTAAAAGGGAACGATTCACTCCTGTCTGGTACTGTACGGCCCCGTGTATGTCTCAGTGTCAGCTCCTGTACATTGTACAGTACACAGTGGGTAAAAGGGAACGATTCACTCCTGTCTGGGACTGTACGGCCCCGTGTGTGTCTCAGTGTCAGCTCCTGTACATTGGACAGTACACAGTGGGTAAAAGGGAACGATTCACTCCTGTCTGGGACTGTACGGCCCCGTGTGTGTCTCAGTGTCAGCTTCTGTACATTGTACAGTACACAGTGGGTAAAAGGGAACGATTCACTCCTGTCTGGGACTGTACGGCCCGTGTGTGTCTCAGTGTCAGCTCCTGTACATTGTACAGTACACAGTGGGTAAAAGGGAACGATTCACTCCTGTCTGGGACTGTACGGCCCGTGTGTGTCTCAGTGTCAGCTCCTGTACATTGTACAGTACACAGTGGGTAAAAGGGAACGATTCACTCCTGTCTGGGACTGTACGGCCCGTGTGTGTCTCAGTGTCAGCTCCTGTACATTGTACAGTACACAGTGGGTAAAAGGGAACGATTCACTCCTGTCTGGGACTGCACAGCCCGTGTGTGTCTCAGTGTCAGCTCCTGTACATTGTACAGTACACAGTGGGTAAAAGGGAACGATTCACTCCTGTCTGGGACTGTACGGCCCGTGTGTGTCTCAGTGTCAGCTCCTGTACATTGTACAGTACACAGTGGGTAAAAGGGGACGATTCACTCCTGTCTGGGACTGTACGGCCCCGTGTGTGTCTCAGTGTCAGCTCCTGTACATTGTACAGTACACAGTGGGTAAAAGGGAACGATTCACTCCTGTCTGGGACTGTACGGCCCCGTGTGTGTCTCAGTGTCAGCTCCTGTACATTGTACAGTACACAGTGGGTAAAAGGGAACGATTCACTCCTGTCTGGGACTGTACAGCCCGTGTGTGTCTCAGTGTCAGCTCCTGTACATTGTACAGTACACAGTGGGTAAAAGGGAACGATTCACTCCTGTCTGGGACTGTACGGCCCGTGTGTGTCTCAGTGTCAGCTCCTGTACATTGTACAGTACACAGTGGGTAAAAGGGAACGATTCACTCCTGTCTGGGACTGTACGGCCCCGTGTGTGTCTCAGTGTCAGCTCCTGTACATTGTACAGTACACAGTGGGTAAAAGGGAACGATTCACTCCTGTCTGGGACTGTACGGCCCCGTGTGTGTCTCAGTGTCAGCTCCTGTACATTGTACAGTACACAGTGGGTAAAAGGGAACGATTCACTCCTGTCTGGGACTGTACGGCCCGTGTGTGTCTCAGTGTCAGCTCCTGTACATTGTACAGTACACAGTGGGTAAAAGGGAACGATTCACTCCTGTCTGGGACTGTACGGCCCGTGTGTGTCTCAGTGTCAGCTCCTGTACATTGTACAGTACACAGTGGGTAAAAGGGAACGATTCACTCCTGTCTGGGACTGTACGGCCCGTGTGTGTCTCAGTGTCAGCTCCTGTACATTGTACAGTACACAGTGGGTAAAAGGGAACGATTCACTCCTGTCTGGGACTGTACGGCCCGTGTGTGTCTCAGTGTCAGCTCCTGTACATTGTACAGTACACAGTGGGTAAAAGGGAATGATACACTCCTGTCTGGGACTGTACGGCCCGTGTGTGTCTCAGTGTCAGCTCCTGTACATTGTACAGTACACAGTGGGTAAAAGGGAACGATTCACTCCTGTCTGGGACTGTACGGCCCCGTGTGTGTCTCAGTGTCGGCTCCTGTACATTGTACAGTACACAGTGGGTAAAAGGGAACGATTCACTCCTGTCTGGGACTGTACGGCCCCGTGTGTGTCTCAGTGTCGGCTCCTGTACATTGTACAGTACACAGTGGGTAAAAGGGAACGATTCACTCCTGTCTGGGACTGTACGGCCCGTGTGTGTCTCAGTGTCGGCTCCTGTACATTGTACAGTACACAGTGGGTAAAAGGGAATGATTCACTCCTGTCTGGGACTCTACGGCCCCGTGTGTGTCTCAGTGTCAGCTCCTTTTGACAGCTATATCGACTCAGTGGTCTCTCTCGCCTCTGAGTCAGAAGGTCGAGGGTTCGAGACCCACACACACTCCAGAGACTCGAGCCCCGTAATCCAGGCCGACACTCCCCGGCTGCCCAGTACTGAGGGAGCGCCGCACTGTCGGAGGGTCAGTACTGAGGGAGCGCCGCACTGTCGGAGGGTCGGTACTGAGGGAGCGCCGTGCTGTCGGAGGGTCAGTACTGAGGGAGCGCCGCACTGTCGGAGGGTCGGTACTGAGGGAGCGCCGTGCTGTCGGAGGGTCGGTACTGAGGGAGCGCCGCACTGTCGGAGGGTCAGTACTGAGGGAGCGCCGCACTGTCGGAGGGGCAGTACTGAGGGAGAGCCGCACTGTCGGAGGGTCAGTACTGAGGGAGCGCCGCACTGTCGGAGGGTCAGTACTGAGGGAGCGCCGCACTGTCGGGGGGTCAGTACTGAGGGAGCGCCGCACTGTCGGAGGGTCAGTACTGAGGGAGCGCCGCACTGTCGGAGGGTCAGTACTGAGGGAGCGCCGCACTGTCGGAGGGTCGGTACTGAGGGAGCGCCGCACTGTCGGAGGGTCGGTACTGAGGGAGCGCCGCACTGTCGGTGGGTCGGTACTGAGGGAGCGCCGCACTGTCGGAGGGTCGGTACTGAGGGAGGGCCGCACTGTCGGAGGGTCGGTACTGAGGGAGCGCCGCACTGTCGGAGGGTCAGTACTGAGGGAGCGCCGCACTGTCGGAGCGTCAGTACTGAGGGAGCGCCGCACTGTCGGAGCGTCAGTACTGAGGGAGCGCCGCACTGTCGGGGGGTCAGTACTGAGGGAGCGCCGCACTGTCGGAGGGTCGGTACTGAGGGAGCGCCGCACTGTCGGAGGGTCAGTACTGAGGGAGCGCCGCACTGTCGGAGGGTGAGTACTGAGGGAGCGCCGCACTGTCGGAGTGTCGTGGCCCGGCATATTCCTCACTCTACCATTACCAACAAGCCAGGGGATCAACCCTGGTTCAATGAGGAGTGTGGAAGGCTACTCCTTGTGGGAGCGAGTTCCACATTCTCACCACTCTCTGGGTAAAGAAGTTTCTCCTGAATTCCCCTATTGGATTTATTAGTGACTATCTTATATTTATGGCCCCGAGTTCTGGTCTCCCCCACAAGTGGAAACATCTTCTCTCCGTCTACCCTATCGAACCCTTTCATAATCTTAAAGACCTCGATCAGGTCACCCCTCAGTCTTCTCTTTTCTGGAGAAAAGAGCCCCAGCCTGTTCAATCTTTCCTGATAGTTATAAACCTCTCAGTTCTGGTATCATCCTTGTAAATCTTTTTTGCACCTTCTCCAGTGCCTCTATATCCTTTTTATAATATGGAGACCAGAACTGTGCACAGTGCTCCAAGTGTGGTCTAACCAAGGTATATGGAGACCAGAACTGAGCACAGTGCTCCAAGTGTGGTCTAACCAAGGTACATGGAGACCAGAACTGTGCACAGTGCTCCAAGTGTGGTCTAACCAAGGTATATGGTGACCAGAACTGTGCACAGTGCTCCAAGTGTGGTCTAACCAAGTTATATGGGGAGCAGAACTGTGCACAGTGCTCCAAGTGTGGTCTAACCAAGGTTTATGGAGACCAGAACTGTGCACAGTGCTCCAAGTGTGGTCTAACCAAGGTATATGGAGACCAGAACTGTGCACAGTTCCCTCAGTAATTTTTATCTGCGGTGTGACCAACTCACTGAACGTGCTATCCACGACTTTCTCAGCATCGCGGATGCTCCAAAGTGAGTCCATCCGCAGCTCCAGAGCCGTCAAGCGGTCAAACAATAGCTGCAGCTGGACACACTTCCCGCAGGTGAAGGAATCAGGGATACAGGAAGGAGACCAGAACTGTGCACAGTGCTCCAAGTGTGGTCTAACCAAGGTTTATGGAGACCAGAACTGTGCACAGTGCTCCAAGTGTGGTCTAACCAAGGTATATGGAGACCAGAACTGTGCACAGTGCTCCAAGTGTGGTCTAACCAAGGTATATGGAGACCAGAACTGTGCACAGTGCTCCAAGTGTGGTCTAACCAAGGTATATGGAGACCAGAACTGTGCACAGTGCTCCAAGTGTGGTCTAACCAAGGTATATGGAGACCAGAACTGTGCACAGTGCTCCAAGTGTGGTCTAACCAAGGTATATGGAGACCAGAACTGTGCACAGTGCTCCAAGTGTGGTCTAACCAAGGTATATGGAGACCAGAACTGTGCCCAGTGCTCCAAGTGTGGTCTAACCAAGGTATATGGAGACCAGAACTGTGCACAGTGCTCCAAGTGTGGTCTAACCAAGGTATATGGAGACCAGAACTGTGCACAGTGCTCCAAGTGTGGTCTAACCAAGGTATATGGAGACCAGAACTGTGCACAGTGCTCCAAGTGTGGTCTAACCAAGGTATATGGAGACCAGAACTGTGCCCAGTGCTCCAAGTGTGGTCTAACCAAGGTATATGGAGACCAGAACTGTGCACAGTGCTCCAAGTGTGGTCTAACCAAGGTATATGGAGACCAGAACTGTGCACAGTGCTCCAAGTGTGGTCTAACCAAGGTATATGGAGACCAGAACTGTGCACAGTGCTCCAAGTGTGGTCTAACCAAGGTATATGGAGACCAGAACTGTGCCCAGTGCTCCAAGTGTGGTCTAACCAAGGTATATGGAGACCAGAACTGTGCACAGTGCTCCAAGTGTGGTCTAACCAAGGTATATGGAGACCAGAACTGTGCACAGTGCTCCAAGTGTGGTCTAACCAAGGTATATGGAGACCAGAACTGTGCACAGTGCTCCAAGTGTGGTCTAACCAAGGTATATGGAGACCAGAACTGTGCACAGTGCTCCAAATGTGGTCTAACCAAGGTATATGGAGACCAGAACTGTGCCCAGTGCTCCAAGTGTGGTCTAACCAAGGTATATGGAGACCAGAACTGTGCACAGTGCTCCAAGTGTGGTCTAACCAAGGTTCTATACAAGTTTAACATAACTTCTCTGCTTTTCAATTCTATCCCTCTAGAAATGAACCCCAGTGATTGGTTTGTATCTAAGAGGTTTAATTGGTCGTCAAACATTCTCCTGGCCCGGCCTCCCACTCTCCACCCTCTGTCGCCATCAACTCATCCAAAACTCCTGCACCGAGTCCCGTTCACCCATCACCCCCTCTCCCTGTGCTCGCTGGACCGACACTGGCTCCCGGTCCGGGAACGCCTCGATTTTAAAATCCTCCATCCTCGTGTTCAAATCCCTCCATGGCCCACTCCCTATCTCTGTAACCTCCCTACGACCCTCCGAGATCTCTGCCCTCCTCCGATTCTGGCCTCTTGTCCAACCTCCCGCTCCCTTCGCCCCGCCATTGGCGGCCGTGCCTTCAGCCGCCCGGGGCCCTAAGCTCTGGAATTCCCTCCCTAAACCCTCTCCGCCTCTCTCTCCCTCCTCCTTTAAGACGGTCCTTAAAACCTCCCTCTTTGACCGAGCTTTTGGTCACCTGTCCGAATATCTCCTTCGGTGACTGGGGGGGTCAGGTTTAGTTTGGTTTACGCTCCTTGGAGGAAGTTTTGCTCCATTAAAGGCGCTATTTCAATGCAGGTTGGCGTTGGGCGACGGCCATTTTGAAGACTACAGGGTGCAGCTGTCTGTGCCAGCCCGTGTCGTACAGAGGGTAGATCTTAGCCTCCTGATCGTAGGCTGGAGCTGCCGACAGAGAGAGAGAGAGGGCGAGAGAGAGAACGGTGTGAGCTGTGAACCTCTGAACACTGGCCTCGGTCACTCGAAGGGGAAATGGGAGGTGCAGAGATTGATTGCGGCCAATTTTCTGCGGTTTCCGACGCCCACTACATCTCCCTGACTGAAAGGTTGCCTTTGTCGACTTTTCACCGCTGTCTCTCTGGGTTGGCGAATTTATTCGGACAGGAAACTGCAGACCACAACTGAAAGTAATTGTTCACTTAATCAGCCCCACATGAGACAACCAGAGCAAGACTGGTTACCAAACAAGTGCCCTATCAAGATGGGACAGTGTAGAGGGAGCTTTACTCTGTATCTAACCCCGTACCTGCCCTGAGAGTGTTTGACGGGTCAGTGTAGAAGGAGCTTTACTCTGTATCTAACCCTGTACCTGCCCCGGGAGTGTTTGACGGGTCAGTGTAGAGGGAGCTTTACTCAGTATCTAACCTGTACCTGCCCAGGGAGTGTTTGATGGGACAGTGTAGAGGGAGCTTTACTCTGTATCTAACCCTGTACCTGCCCCGGGAGTGTTTGATGGGACAGTGTAGAGGGAGCTTTACTCTGTATCTAACCCTGTACCTGCCCTGGGAGTGTTTGACGGGACAGTGTGGAGGGAGCTTTACTCTGTATCTAACCCTATACCTGCCCTGGGAGTGTTTGATGGGACAATGTAGAGGGAGCTTTACTCTGTATCTAACCCTGTACCTGCCCTGGGAGTGTTTGACGGGACAGTGTAGAGGGAGCTTTACTCTGTATCTAACCCTGTACCTGCCCTGGGAGTGTTTGATGGGACAGTGTAGAGGGAGCTTTACTCTGTATCTAACCCTGTACCTGCCCCGGGAGTGTTTGATGGGACAGTGTAGAGGGAGCTTTACTCTGTATCTAACCCTGTACCTGCCCTGGGAGTGTTTGACGGGACAGTGTAGAGGGAGCTTTACTCTGTATCTAACCCTTTACCTGACCCTGGGAGTGTTTGACGGGACAGTGTAGAGGGAGCTTTACTCTGTATCTAACGCTGTACCTGCCCCTGGGAGTGTTTGACGGGACAGTGTAGAGGGAGCTTTACTCTGTATCTAACCCTGTACCTGCCCTGGGAGTGTTTGATGGGACAGTGTAGAGGGAGCTTTACTCTGTATCTAAACCTGTACCTGCCCTGGGAGTGTTTGATGGGACAGTGTAGAGGGAGCTTTACTCTGTATCTAACCCTGTACCTGCCCCTGGGAGTGTTTGACGGGACAGTGTAGAGGGAGCTTTACTCTGTATCTAACCCCGTACCTGCCCTGGGAGTGTTTGACGGGCAGTGTAGAGGGAGCTTTACTCTGTATCTAACCCTGTACCTGCCCTGGGAGTGTTTGACGGGACAGTGTAGAGGGAGCTTTACTCTGTATCTAACCCTGTACCTGCCCTGGGAGTGTTTGACGGGTCAGTGCAGAGGGAGCTTTACTCTGTATCTAACCCTGTACCTGCCCTGGGAGTGTTTGACGGGACAGTGTAGAGGGAGCTTTACTCTGTATCTAACCCTGTACCTGCCCTGGGAGTGTTTGACGGGACAGTGTAGAGGGAGCTTTACTCTGTATCTAACCCTGTACCTGCCCTGGGAGTGTTTGATGGGACAGTGTAGAGGGAGCTTTACTCTGTATCTAACCCTGTACCTGCCCTGGGAGTGTTTGATGGGACAGTGTAGAGGGAGCTTTACTCTGTATCTAACCCTGTACCTGCCCTGGGAGTGTTTGACGGGACAGTGTAGAGGGAGCTTTACTCTGTATCTAACCCTGTACCTGCCCCTGGGAGTGTTTGACGGGACAGTGTAGAGGGAGCTTTACTCTGTATCTAACCCTGTACCTGCCCTGGGAGTGTTTGACGGGACATTGTAGAGGGAGCTTTACTCTGTATCTAACCCTGTACCTGCCCCTGGGAGTGTTTGACGGGACAGTGTAGAGGGAGCTTTACTCTGTATCTAACCCTGTACCTGCCCCTGGGAGTGTTTGACGGGACAGCGTAGCTACAGAACGAAAATCGCTCGACACTGCGAGACGGTTAGGCCTGGGTTTATTCTGCACTCTCGGGGAGATGTGTGAGGATGTGGTTTCTCAAACCGGGGGGAGGAGTGGGTTAGCAGGAGAGAAGGTTGAACAAAGAGGCCTCCAGACAGCTGCAAATCAAACTCCACCCCCCCCCCCAGTCTAAACCGAACCCTCTCGCTGTCGGCCGCCCTCACCGCCTGCCACTCCCAGTTTGTTTCTCGTCATTTCCTCGAGGCCCGAGCCCTGGCTGGGCCTCAGTTTTGGAAGTGTGCGGTTGGCAGTCTCCATAGCAACCGCCAAAGTCAAAGGTCTCCCTTCTCACCACCTCAGGACGTCCCAAAGCCCATCGTCTGGTTTTTTTCTTTAAATGATGTTGGTTGAGGGATAAATATCGGCCCCAGGACACCGGGGAGAACTCCCCCACCCCTGCTCTTCTTCCAAAACGTGTCAAAGGGACTTCAAGACAGCGTAAATCAGATAAAATTTTACCCCGAGCCACGTGAGGAGATTTCCAGACAGGCGACCAAAGGCTCGGTCAATGAGGGAGCGCCTTAAAAGGAGGAGGGAGGGAGGGAGGGAGGGAGGCGGAGAGGTTTAGGGAGGGAATTCCAGAGCTTAGGGCCCGGGCGCCAATGGCGGGGCGATGGGAGCGTTGGACGGACCAGAGGCCCGAGTTGGAGGAGGGCGGAGATCTCGGAGGGGTTACAGGGACAGGCGAGGGGACTTGAAGACGAGGATGAGAAAATTGAGGCGTTTGGGGGACCGGGAGCCAATGAGAGGTCCCTCAAACGCCATGGCTGCTAGGCCAGATCGGAGGCTGGGTTTCCTGCAGCGGGGAACTCGCCTCCTGACTCCCACCTCCGACGAGATACTCCTGTCTCCGTTCCCCGTTCCCGAGCCACCGACTCCATTCCCCACCTCCCCCCGGGCCGCCGTCTGAGGCTGATCCAGGCCGTTCGCGACCTCGGCCTCCTGCTTGACCCTGAGATGAGCCTCTGACCCCCATCTCCTCTCCGTCGCCGAGACCGCCTGCTCCCTCCCTCCGTCACATCGCCCGACTCTGCCGGCCCCCCCCGCCTCGGCTCATCTGCTGCTGAAACCCTCAATCGTCCCCTCCGGACTCCGACTGTCCCAATGCTCTCCTGGCCCGGCCTCCCACCTCGCAGCCTCCGTAGCCATCAACTCATCTGCTGCCCCCCCGCCCCCCCCCCGTATCCCAACTCGCACCGAGTCCCGTTCACCCATCACCCCCTGTGCTCACTGGACCGACATTTGCCCCCTGGTTCAGGAAACTTCTCATCCCCTCCATGAACCTCGCCCCTCCTCCTCCCTATCTCTGTAACCTCCTCCAGCCTCTACAAACCTCCAGAGATCTCCGCCCTCCTCCGTTTTCGGGCCTCTGGGTCCGTCCAATGCTCCCTTCGCCCCGCCATTGGCACCCCGTGCCCTCAGCCGCCCGCCCGGGCCCCTAAGCTCTTGAATTCCCTCCCTAAACCTCTCCCTCTCTCCCTCCCTCTCTCTCTCTCTCTCCCTCCCTCTCTCTCTCTCTCTCTCTCCCTCCCTCTCTCTCTCCCTCCCTCTCTCTCTCTCTCTCTCTCCTCTCCCTCCTCTCTCTCTCTCTCCGCCTCCCTCTCTCTCTCTCTCTCTCCTCTCCTCTCCTCTCTCCTCTCCCTCCTCTCTCCCTCCTCTCTCTCCCTCTCTCCCTCCCTCCCTCCTCTCTCTCACTCTCCTCCCTCTCTCTCTCTCTCTCCCTCCTCTCTCTCCTCCTTTAAGACGCTCCCTTAAAACCTCCCTCTTTGACCGAGCTTTTGGTCACCTGTCCGAATATCTCCTTAAGTGGCTCGGGGTCAAATTTAGTTTGATAATCGTTCCTGTGAACCCCTTACTACGTTAAAGTCACTATATGAATGCAAGTTGTACAAAGCCCAGGAGTGTGATGGAATACTCTCCACTTGCCTGGATGAGTGCAGCTCCAACAACACTCAAGACGCTCGACACCATCCAGGACAAAGCAGCCCGCTTGTTTGGCACCCCATCCACCACCCGAAACATTCACTCCCTTCACCACCGGCGCACTGTGGCTGCAGTGTGGACCATCCACAGGATGCACTGCAGCAACTCGCCAAGGCTTCTTCGACAAGCACCTCCCAAACCCGCGACCTCTACCACCTAGAAGGACAAGGGCAGCAGGCACATGGGGAACAACACCACCTGCACGTTCCCCTCCGAGTCACACACCATCCCGACTTGGAAATATATCGGCCGTTCCTTCATCGTCGCTGGGTCAAAATCCTGGAACTCCCTTCCTAACCAGCACTGTGGGAGAACCGTCACCACACGGACTGCAGCGGTTCAAGAAGGCGGCTCACCACCACCTTCTCAAGGGGGCGATTAGGGATGGGGCAATAAATGGCCGGCCTCGCCAGCGACGCCCACATCCCCAGAATGTGTTTTAAAGTAAACCCAGGTCTCTTTCCATGCTATCCCTTGGCGTTCCCAGCTAGCATCTCAGAGCTCGGACCACCTCCGATGGCTTCGGTGTGTCTCAGGCCTACAGGGAGCCTCGAAGGCTGCTTAACGGCAGTTCTCACGCATGTCTCAGGGGTAGGAGGGAGCGAGGGATGAGAAAGAGGGAGCGAGGGATGAGGACGAAGGTGGGAGTGAGAAATGAGGGGAAGGAGGGACCGAGGGATGAGAGGAAGGAGGGAGCGAGGGATGAGGAGAAGGAGTGAGCTCTCTGTCTCTCTCTCTTTCTCTTTCTCTCTCGCTCTCTCTCTCTCTGTCTTTCTCTCTCTCTCTCTCTCTGGTGAGGGGGGAATCGGGAGAGGAAATGAGGGACTCTCGACTCCCCTCTCAATCTCTCACTTTCAGTCTCTTCGTCCCCTCTTATCAGCTAGAGAGGGCCTCAGGCCTGTCGTAGCTCTTCAGCGGGCCATGTTTGATCCTTAGCAACAGCCCACTTGCGACTCGGGCCTACAGGAAGTCCTGGGAGGGGCCCTTAGCAACGGGCTTTGAGACCTGACCTCCATTTCCCGGCGCGCTCTCCAGCTCCGGGAGCTGGTCGGCCTGCTGGACCCGTGTTTTGTGGAGGCGGGGGACGTGCCTACAATCGGCCTGCGGTGGTCCTCCAGGCTGCTGAACCATTCTGGGGCCAGGTTGGGCAAATTGAGGCCCAGGATGTTCTGCAGCTGCTCACACGGCCTCCGTCCGGAGACTTTGCTTTGCACTTTCCGCCTCGTGGTACTTAATGAAACCACTTCCTTGATTTCGAGAACCCGAGAGAGGGAGAGAGACTGAAAGTGAGAGATTGAGAGGGAGTCGAGAGTCCCCTCATTTCCTCTCCCGATTCCCCCTCACCAGAGAGAGAGAGAGAGAGAGCGAGAGAGAAAGAGAAAGACGAGAGGGACAGAGAGAGAGAGAGCGAGAGAGAGAAAGAGAAAGAGAGAGAGACAGAGAGCTCACTCCTTCTCTCCTCATCCCTCGCTCCCTCCTTCCTCTCATCCCTCGCTCCCTCCTTCCCCTCATTTCTCACTCCCACCTTCTCTCCTCATCCCTCGCTCCCTCCTTCTCATCCCTCGCTCCCTCATCCCTCGCTCCCTCCTTCCCCTCATCTCTCGCTCCCTCCTTCCCCTCATTTCTCACTCCCTCTCCCTCTCCCTCATCCCTCGCTCCCTCCTTCTCATCGCCTCGCTCCCTCCTACCTCTCATCCCTCGCTCCCTCCTTTCCCCTCATCTCTCACTCCGTCCTTCCCTTCATCCCTCGCTCCCTCCTTCCCCCTCATCTCTCACTCCGTCTTTCCCCCTCATCCCTCGCTCCCTCCTTCCCCTCATCTGTCACTCCCTCCTTCTCTTCATCCCTCGCTCCCTCCTTCCCCTCATCCCTCGCTTCCCTCCTTCCCCCTCATCCCTCGCTCCCTCCTTCCCCCTCATCCCTCGCTCCCTCCTTCTCCTCATACCTCGCTCCCTCCCAGTTACCAGGAGCTATTGGGTTCCTCGAGCTTTTGATCGGAGAGTTAGGGGGACTGGAGGGATGGGCTTCGATGGGAGAGTTAGGGGACTGGAGGGATGGGATTCGATGGGAGAGTTAGGGGACTGGAGGGATGGACTTCGATGGGGGAGTGAGGGTACTGGAGGGATGGGCTTCGATGGGTGAGTTGGGGGACTGGAGGGATGGGCTTCGATGGGGGAGTGAGGGGACTGGAGGGATGGGCTTCGATGAGAGAGTTAGGGGACTGGAGGGATGGGCTTCGATGGGAGAGTTAGGGGACTGGAGGGATGGGCTTCGATGGGGGAGTTAGTGGACTGGAGGGATGGGCTTCGATGGGGGAGTGAGGGGACTGGAGGGATGGGCTTCGATGGGGGAGTTAGGGGACTGGAGGGATGGGCTTCGATGGGAGAGTTAGGGTACTGGAGGGATGGGCTTCGATGGGAGAGTTAGGGGACTGGAGGGATGGGCTTCGATGGGGGAGTTAGGGGACTGGAGGAAGGGGCTTCGATGGGAGAGTTAGGGGACTGGAGGGATGGGCTTCGATGGGGGAGTGAGGGGACTGGAGGGATGGGCTTCGATGGGAGAGTTGGGGGACTGGAGGGATGGGCTTCGATGGGAGAGTTAGGGGACTGGGAGGGATGGGCTTCGATGGGGGAGTTAGGGGACTGGAGGAAGGGGCTTCGATGGGAGAGTTAGGGGACTGGAGGGATGGGCTTCGATGGGGGAGTGAGGGGACTGGAGGGATGGACTTCGATGGGGGAGTTAGGGGACTGGAGGGATGGGCTTCGATGGGGGAGTTAGGGGACTGGAGGGATGGGATTCGATGGGGGAGTTAGGGGACTGGAGGGATGGGCTTCGATGAGGAGAGTTGGGGGACCTGGAGGGATGGGCTTCGATGGGAGAGTTCGGGGACTGGAGGGATGGGCTTCGATGGGAGAGTTGGGGGACTGGAGGGATGGGCTTCGATGGGAGAGTGAGGGGACTGGAGGGATGGACTTCGATGGGGGAGTTAGGGGACTGGAGGGATGGGATTCGATGGGGGAGTTAGGGACTGGAGGGATGGGCTTCGATGGGAGAGTGAGGGGACTGGAGGGATGGGCTTCGATGGGAGAGTTGGGGGACTGGAGGGATGGGCTTCGATGGGGGAGTTGGGGGACTGGAGGGATGGGCTTCGATGGGGGAGTTGGGGGACTGGAGGGATGGGCTTCGATGGGGAGTTGGGGGACTGGAGGGATGGGCTTCGATGGGGGAGTTGGGGGACTGGAGGGATGGGCTTCGATGGAGAGTTGGGGGACTGGAGGGATGGGCTTCGATGGGGGAGTTGGGGGACTGGAGGGATGGGCTTCGATGGGAGAGTTGGGGGACTGGAGGGATGGGCTTCGATGGGAGAGTTCGGGGACTGGAGGGATGGGCTTCGATGGGAGAGTTGGGGGGGACTGGAGGGATGGGCTTCGATGGGGGAGTTAGGGGACTGGAGGGATGGGCTTCGATGGGGGAGTTAGGGGACTGGAGGGATGGGCTTCGATGGGAGAGTTAGGGGACTGGAGGGATGGGCTTCGATGGGAGAGTTGGGGGACTGGAGGGATGGGCTTCGATGGGGAGTTGGGGGACTGGAGGGATGGGCTTCGATGGGAGAGTTGGGGGACTGGAGGGATGGGCTTCGATGGGGGAGTTGGGGGACTGGAGGGATGGGCTTCGATGGAGAGTTGGGGACTGGAGGGATGGGCTTCGATGGGAGAGTTCGGGGACTGGAGGGATGGGCTTCGATGGGAGAGTTGGGGGACTGGAGGGATGGGCTTCGATGGGGGAGTTAGGGGACTGGAGGGATGGGCTTCGATGGGGGAGTTAGGGGACTGGAGGGATGGGCTTCGATGGGAGAGTTAGGGGACTGGAGGGATGGGCTTCGATGGGAGAGTTAGGGGACTGGAGGGATGGGCTTCGATGGGAGAGTTGGGGGACTGGAGGGATGGGCTTCGATGGGGGAGTTAGGAGGGACCTGGAGGGATGGGCTTCGATGGGGGAGTTAGGGGACTGGAGGGATGGGCTTCGATGGGGGAGTTGGGGGACTGGAGGGATGGGCTTCGATGGGGGAGTTAGGGGACTGGAGGGATGGGCTTCGTAGTCCAGAAATCTACCCCTCCCACCCTTGAATACACTCAACGACTGAGCCTCCACAGCCCTCCAAGGGTAGAGATTTCCAAAGACCCACACCACCCTCTGAGTATAGAAAATCCATCCTCGCCTCAGTCTTGGTGGCCGACCCCTCATCCTGGGCCGACGGCTGACTCATTGCTTTCAGCTAACCCGCAGTGCGCTGCTCGTTTGA
>NW_027139738.1:0-40000 GCF_035084215.1 Heptranchias perlo | reverse complement strand
GTGTGAGCAGCTGCAGAACATCCTGGGCCTCAATTTGCCCAACCTGGCCCCAGAATGGTTCAGCAGCCTGGAGGACCACGCAGGCCGATTGTAGGCACGTCCCCGCCTCCACAAAACACGGGTCCAGCAGGCCGACCAGCTCCCGGAGCTGGGAGCGCGCCGGGAAATGGAGGTCAGGTCTCAAAGCCCGTTGCTAAGGGCCCCTCCCAGGACTTCCTGTAGGCCCGAGTCGCAAGTGGGCTGTTGCTAAGGATCAAACATGGCCGCTGAGAGCTACGACAGGCCTGAGGCCCTCTCTAGCTGATAAGAGGGGACGAGAGACTGAAAGTGAGAGATTGAGAGGGAGTCGAGAGTCCCTCATTTCCTCTCCCGATTCCCCCTCACCAGAGAGAGAGAGAGAGAGAGAAAGACAGAGAGAGAGAGAGCGAGAGAGAAAGAGAAAGAGAGAGAGACAGAGAGCTCACTCCTTCTCCTCATCCCTCGCTCCCTCCTTCCTCTCATCCCTCGGTCCCTCCTTCCCCTCATTTCTCACTCCCACCTTCTCCTCATCCCTCGCTCCCTCTTTCTCATCCCTCGCTCCCTCCTACCCCTGAGACATGCGTGAACTGCCGTTAAGCAGCCTTCGAGGCTCCCTGTAGGCCTGAGACACACCGAAGCCATCGGAGGTGGTCCGAGCTCTGAGATGCTAGCTGGGAACGCCAAGGGATAGCATGGAAAGAGACCTGGGTTTACTTTAAACACATTCTGGGGATGTGGGCGTCGCTGGCGAGGCCGGCATTTATTGCCCATCCCTAATCGCCCCTTGAGAAGGTGGTGGTGAGCCGCCTTCTTGAACCGCTGCAGTCCGTGTGGTGACGGTTCTCCCACAGTGCTGTTAGGAAGGGAGTTCCAGGATTTTGACCCAGCGACGATGAAGGAACGGCCGAGATATCTCCAAGTCGGGATGGTGTGTGACTCGGAGGGGAACGTACAGGTGGTGTTGTTCCCATGTGCCTGCTGCTCTTGTCCTTCTCGGTGGTAGAGGTCGCGGGTTTGGGAGGTGCTGTTGAAGAAGCCTTGGCGAGTTGCTGCAGTGCATCCTGTGGATGGTGCACACTGCAGCCACAGTGCGCCGGTGGTGAAGGGAGTGAATGTTTAGGGTGGTGGATGGGGTGCCAATCAAGCGGGCTGATTTGTCCTGGATGGTGTCGAGCGTCTTGAGCGTTGTTGGAGCTGCACTCATCCAGGCAAGTGGAGAGTATTCCATCACTCTCCTGGGCTTTGTACAACTTGCATTCATATAGTGACTTTAACGTAGTAAGGGGTTCACAGGAACGATTATCAAACTAAATTTGACCCCGAGCCACTTAAGGAGATATTCGGACAGGTGACCAAAAGCTCGGTCAAAGAGGGAGGTTTTAAGGAGCGTCTTAAAGGAGGAGAGAGAGGGAGGGAGAGAGAGAGAGAGAGAGGGAGGGAGAGAGAGAGAGAGGGAGGGAGAGAGAGAGAGAGGGAGGGAGAGAGAGAGAGAGGGAGGGAGAGAGAGAGAGAGGGAGGGAGAGAGGGAGAGGTTTAGGGAGGGAATTCAAGAGCTTAGGGCCCGGGCGGCTGAGGGCACGGGTGCCAATGGCGGGGCGAAGGGAGCATTGGACGGACCAGAGGCCCGAAACGGAGGAGGGCGGAGATCTCTGGAGGTTGTAGAGGCTGGAGGAGGTTACAGAGATAGGGAGGGAGGGGGCGAGGTTCGTGGAGGGGATGAGAAGTTTCCTGAACCAGGGGGCAAATGTCGGTCCAGTGAGCACAGGGGGTGATGGGTGAACGGGACTCGGTGCGAGTTAGGATACGGGGGGGGGGCGGGGGGGCAGCAGATGAGTTGATGGCTACGGAGGCTGCGAGGCGGGAGGCCGGGCCAGGAGAGCATTGGGACAGTCGGAGTCCGGAGGGGACGATTGAGGGTTTCAGCAGCAGATGAGCCGAGGCGGGGGCCGGCGGAGTCGGGCGATGTGACGGAGGGAGGGAGCAGGCGGTCTCGGCGACGGAGAGGAGATGGGGGTCAGAGGCTCATCTCAGGGTCAAGCAGGAGGCCGAGGTCGCGAACGGCCTGGATCAGCCTCGGGGGAGGTGGGGAATGGAGTCGGTGGCTCGGGAACGGGGAACGGAGACAGGAGTATCTCGTCGGAGGTGGGAGTCAGGAGGCGAGTTCCCCGCTGCAGGAAACCCAGCCTCCGATCTGGCCTAGCAGCCATGGCATTTGAGGGACCTCTCATTGGCTCCCGGTCCCCCAAACGCCTCAATTTTCTCATCCTCGTCTTCAAGTCCCCTCGCCTGTCCCCGTAACCCCTCCGAGATCTCCGCCCTCCTCCAACTCGGGCCTCTGGTCCGTCCAACGCTCCCATCGCCCCGCCATTGGCGCCCGGGCCCTAAGCTCTGGAATTCCCTCCCTAAACCTCTCCGCCTCCCTCCCTCCCTCCCTCCCTCCCTCCTCCTTTTAAGGCGCTCCCTCATTGACCGAGCCTTTGGTCGCCTGTCTGGAAATCTCCTCACGTGGCTCGGGGTAAAATTTTATCTGATTTACGCTGTCTTGAAGTCCCTTTGACACGTTTTGGAAGAAGAGCAGGGGTGGGGGAGTTCTCCCCGGTGTCCTGGGGCCGATATTTATCCCTCAACCAACATCATTTAAAGAAAAAACCAGACGATGGGCTTTGGGACGTCCTGAGGTGGTGAGAAGGGAGACCTTTGACTTTGGCGGTTGCTATGGTGACTGCCGACCGCACCCTTCCAAAACTGAGGCCCAGCCAGGGCTCGGGCCTCGAGGAAATGACGAGAAACAAACTGGGAGTGGCAGGCGGTGAGGGCGGCCGACAGCGAGAGGGTTCGGTTTAGACTGGGGGCGGGGGGTGGAGTTAGATTCGCAGCTGTCTGGAGGCCTCTTTGTTCAACCTTCTCTCCTGCTAACCCACTCCTCCCCCCGGTTTGAGAAACCACATCCTCACACATCTCCCCGAGAGTGCAGAATAAACCCAGGCCTAACCGTCTCGCAGTGTCGAGCGATTTTCGTTCTGTAGCTACGCTGTCCCGTCAAACACTTCCAGGGCCAGGTACAGGGTTAGATACAGAGTAAAGCTCCCTCTACACTGTCCCGTCAAACACTCCCAGGGCCAGGTACAGGGTTAGATACAGAGTAAAGCTCCCTCTACACTGTCCCATCAAACACTCCCAGGGCAGGTACAGGGTTAGATACAGAGTAAAGCTCCCTCTACACTGTCCCATCAAACACTCCCAGGGCCAGGTACAGGGTTAGATACAGAGTAAAGCTCCCTCTACACTGTCCCATCAAACACTCCCAGGGCAGGTACAGGGTTAGATACAGAGTAAAGCTCCCTCTACACTGTCCCGTCAAACACTCCCAGGGCAGGTACAGGGTTAGATACAGAGTAAAGCTCCCTCTACACTGTCCCGTCAAACACTCCCAGGGCAGGTATAGGGTTAGATACAGAGTAAAGCTCCCGCTACACTGTCCCATCAAACACTCCCAGGGGCAGGTACAGGGTTAGATACAGAGTAAAGCTCCCTCTACACTGTCCCATCAAACACTCCCAGGGCAGGTACAGGGTTAGATACAGAGTAAAGCTCCCTCTACACTGTCCCATCAAACACTCCCAGGGCAGGTACAGGGTTAGATACAGAGTAAAGCTCCCTCTACACTGTCCCGTCAAACACTCACAGGGCAGGTACAGGGTTAGATACAGAGTAAAGCTCCCTCTACACTGTCCCGTCAAACACTCACAGGGCAGGTACAGGGTTAGATACAGAGTAAAGCTCCCTCTACACTGTCCCGTCAAACACTCCCAGGGCAGATACAGGGTTAGATACAGAGTAAAGCTCCCTCTACACTGTCCTGTCAAACACTTCCAGGGGCAGGTACAGGGTTAGATACAGAGTAAAGCTCCCTCTTCACTGTCCCGTCAAACACTCCCAGGGCAGGTACAGGGTTAGATACAGAGTAAAGCTCCCTCTACACTGTCCCATCAAACACTCCCAGGACAGGTACAGGGTTAGATACAGAGTAAAGCTCCCTCTACACTGTCCCATCTTGATAGGGCACTTGTTTGGTAACCAGTCTTGCTCTGGTTGTCTCATGTGGGGCTGATTAAGTGAACAATTACTTTCAGTTGTGGTCTGCAGTTTCCTGTCCGAATAAATTCGCCAACCCAGAGAGACAGCGGTGAAAAGTCGACAAAGGCAACCTTTCAGTCAGGGAGATGTAGTGGGCGTCGGAAACCGCAGAAAATTGGCCGCAATCAATCTCTGCACCTCCCATTTCCCCTTCGAGTGACCGAGGCCAGTGTTCAGAGGTTCACAGCTCACACCGTTCTCTCTCTCGCCCTCTCTCTCTCTCTCTCGGCAGCTCCAGCCTACGATCAGGAGGCTAAGATCTACCCTCTGTACGACACGGGCTGGCACGGACAGCTGCACCCTGTAGTCTTCAAAATGGCCGTCGCCCAACGCCAACCTGCATTGAAATAGCGCCTTTAATGGAGCAAAACTTCCTCCAAGGAGCGTAAACCAAACTAAACCTGACCCCCGTCAGTCACCGAAGGAGATATTCGGACAGGTGACCAAAAGCTCGGTCAAAGAGGGAGGTTTTAAGGAGCGTCTTAAAGGAGGAGGGAGAGAGAGGCGGAGAGGGTTCAGGGAGGGAATTCCAGAGCTTAGGGCCCCGGGCGGCTGAAGGAACGGCCGCCAATGGCGGGGCGAAGGGAGCGGGAGGTTGGACAAGAGGCCAGAATCGGAGGAGGGCAGAGATCTCGGAGGGTCGTAGGGAGGTTACAGAGATAGGGAGTGGGCCATGGAGGGGATTTGAACACGAGGATGGAGGATTTTAAAATCGAGGCGTTCCCGGACCGGGAGCCAGTGTCGGTCCAGCGAGCACAGGGAGAGGGGGTGATGGGTGAACGGGACTCGGTGCAGGAGTTTTGGATGAGTTGATGGCGACAGAGGGTGGAGAGTGGGAGGCCGGGCCAGGAGAATGTTTGACGACCAATTAAACCTCTTAGATACAAACCAATCACTGGGGTTCATTTCTAGAGGGATAGAATTGAAAAGCAGAGAAGTTATGTTAAACTTGTATAGAACCTCGGTTAGACCACACTTGGAGCACTGGGCACAGTCCTGGTCTCCATATACCTTGGTTAGACCACACTTGGAGCACTGTGCACAGTTCTGGTCTCCATATATCTTGGTTAGACCACACTTGGAGCACTGTGCACAGTTCTGGTCTCCATATACCTTGGTTAGACCACACTTGGAGCACTGTGCACAGTCCTGGTCTCCATATACCTTGGTTAGACCACACTTGGAGCACTGTGCACAGTTCTGGTCTCCACATACCTTGGTTAGACCACACTTGGAGCACTGGGCACAGTTCTGGTCTCCATATACCTTGGTTAGACCACACTTGGAGCACTGTGCACAGTTCTGGTCTCCATAAACCTTGGTTAGACCACACTTGGAGCACTGGGCACAGTTCTGGTCTCCATATACCTTGGTTAGACCACACTTGGAGCACTGTGCACAGTTCTGGTCTCCACATACCTTGGTTAGACCACACTTGGAGCACTGGGCACAGTTCTGGTCTCCATATACCTTGGTTAGACCACACTTGGAGCACTGTGCACAGTTCTGGTCTCCTTCCTGTATCCCTGATTCCTTCACCTGCGGGAAGTGTGTCCAGCTGCAGCTATTGTTTGACCGCTTGACGGCTCTGGAGCTGCGGATGGACTCACTTTGGAGCATCCGCGATGCTGAGAAAGTCGTGGATAGCACGTTCAGTGAGTTGGTCACACCACAGATAAAAATTACTGAGGGAACTGTGCACAGTTCTGGTCTCCATATACCTTGGTTAGACCACACTTGGAGCACTGTGCACAGTTCTGGACTCCATATACCTTGGTTAGACCACACTTGGAGCACTGTGCACAGTTCTGGTCTCCATAAACCTTGGTTAGACCACACTTGGAGCACTGGGCACAGTTCTGGTCTCCATATACCTTGGTTAGACCACACTTGGAGCACTGTGCACAGTTCTGGTCTCCATATACCTTGGTTAGACCACACTTGGAGCACTGTGCACAGTTCTGGTCTCCATATACCTTGGTTAGACCACACTTGGAGCACTGTGCACAGTTCTGGTCTCCATATACCTTGGTTAGACCACACTTGGCGCACTGTGCACAGTTCTGGTCTCCATATACCTTGGTGAGACCACACTTGGAGCACTGTGCACAGTTCTGGTCTCCATATACCTTGGTTAGACCACACTTGGAGCACTGTGCACAGTTCTGGTCTCCATATACCTTATATGGGCTCGAGTCTCTGGAGTGTGTGTGGGGCTCGAACCCTCGACCTTCTGACTCAGAGGCGAGAGAGACCACTGAGTCGATATAGCTGTCAAAAGGAGCTGACACTGAGACACACACGGGGCCGTAGAGTCCCAGACAGGAGTGAATCGTTCCCTTTTACCCACTGTGTACTGTACAATGTACAGGAGCTGACACTGAGACACACACGGGGCCGTACAGTCCCAGACAGGAGTGAATCGTTCCCTTTTACCCACTGTGTACTGTACAATGTACAGGAGCTGACACTGAGACACACACGGGGCCGTACAGTCCCAGACAGGAGTGAATCGTTCCCTTTTACCCACTGTGTACTGTACAATGTACAGGAGCTGACACTGAGACACACACGGGGCCGTACAGCACCAGACAGGAGTGAATCGTTCCCTTTTACCCACTGTGTACTGTACAATGTACAGGAGCTGACACTGAGACACACACGGGGCCGTACAGTCCCAGACAGGAGTGAATCGTTCCCTTTTACCCACTGTGTACTGTACAATGTACAGGAGCCGACACTGAGACACACACGGGGCCGTACAGTCCCAGACAGGAGTGAATCGTTCCCTTTTACCCACTGTGTACTGTACAATGTACAGGAGCTGACACTGAGACACACACGGGGCCGTACAGTCCCAGACAGGAGTGTATCATTCCCTTTTACCCACTGTGTACTGTACAATGTACAGGAGCTGACACTGAGACACACACGGGCCGTACAGTCCCAGACAGGAGTGAATCGTTCCCTTTTACCCACTGTGTACTGTACATGTACAGGAGCTGACACTGAGACACACACGGGCCGTACAGTCCCAGACAGGAGTGAATCGTTCCCTTTTACCCACTGTGTACTGTACAATGTACAGGAGCTGACACTGAGACACACACGGGCCGTACAGTCCCAGACAGGAGTGAATCGTTCCCTTTTACCCACTGTGTACTGTACAATGTACAGGAGCTGACACTGAGACACACACGGGCCGTACAGTCCCAGACAGGAGTGAATCGTTCCCTTTTACCCACTGTGTACTGTACAATGTACAGGAGCTGACACTGAGACACACACGGGGCCGTACAGTCCCAGACAGGAGTGAATCGTTCCCTTTTACCCACTGTGTACTGTACAATGTACAGGAGCTGACACTGAGACACACACGGGGCCGTACAGTCCCAGACAGGAGTGAATCGTTCCCTTTTACCCACTGTGTACTGTACAATGTACAGGAGCTGACACTGAGACACACACAGGGCCGTACAGTCCCAGACAGGAGTGAATCGTTCCCTTTTACCCACTGTGTACTGTACAATGTACAGGAGCTGACACTGAGACACACACGGGGCCGTACAGTCCCAGACAGGAGTGAATCGTTCCCTTTTACCCACTGTGTACTGTACAATGTACAGGAGCTGACACTGAGACACACACGGGGCCGTACAGTCCCAGACAGGAGTGAATCGTTCCCTTTTACCCACTGTGTACTGTACAATGTACAGGAGCTGACACTGAGACACACACGGGGCCGTACAGTCCCAGACAGGAGTGAATCGTTCCCTTTTACCCACTGTGTACTGTACAATGTACAGGAGCTGACACTGAGACACACACGGGGCCGTACAGTACCAGACAGGAGTGAATCGTTCCCTTTTACCCACTGTGTACTGTACAATGTACAGGAGCTGACACTGAGACACACACTGGTTGGGCCCGAGCTGGAGTATTGTGTCCAATTCTGGGCCCCGCTCTTTGGGAAGGATGTCGAGTCCTTGGAGAGGGTGCGGAGGAGATTTACCAGAATGGGACCGGGGATGAGGGACTCTAGTCATGTCGAGAGACTGGAGAAGCTGGGGTTGTTCTCTTCAGATCAGAGAAGGTTAAGGGGAGATTTATTCGGAGTGTTCAAAATCAGGAAGTGTTTGGAGTGAGTAAAAGCAGAATTATTTACCCAGCGAAATTCAGTGACTGGAGGAGTGTCACACAGTATGTCCGCAATATTCATCTCAGTCACTTGCCGCAGTACGGCCTGGAGATGAGATTGATAACAGAATCACCAAATCATCTCTATTATGATCAGTGCACGTGCTGTCACAACATGCAGCCAAGAATTTTAGCTAACCTGCGGCACACAGGTCCAGATTTCAGCTGTTATCCATCCGTTAGGGTGCGACGTCTATAACCGGGCAGAATTGTGTTACTTTCTGCACAAGCGAGACTCACATCGCAGAGGGGAGGGGCAGCGTGGGGTGCGATTTATGGCCATTCGCGGCATATGACACGTAAAGATCACGTGACTGCAATCGCGGAGTTGATAGGTTTACAGCTGACATCGCCCATGCAGATGCGTAGATAATCTGACGTTGGGTATTGCGTTGGAATTCCGTGCTGGGAACCGAAGGATTGGTTTGCAGTTCCGATGGATATCCTACCAGCAAGGACATAGACATATTTCGAAGCAGCATCATTAATAAAAGCTAAAACTTCAATTATCTCTGGCATCTGAACCTCAACAATCCGACGTTACAGCAGTGACAACACTTAAAAAGTGTCTCGTTGCCTGTGAAGCAATTTGGAACGGCCTAAGGTCATAAAAGTCGCAATATAAATAAAAGTATTTATTTGGATTAATCTACTCAGATGACCGAATACATGCTTCGATGGGAGAGTTAGGGGACTGGAGGGATGGGCTTCGATGGGAGAGTTAAGGGACTGGAGGGATGGGCTTTGATGGGGGAGTTAGGGGACTGGAGGGATGGGCTTCGATGGGGGAGTTAGGGGACTGGAGGGATGGGCTTTGATGGGGGAGTTAGGGGACTGGAGGGATGGGCTTCGATGGGAGAGTTAGGGGACTGGAGGGATGGGCTTCGATGGGGGAGTTAGGGGACTGGAGGGATGGGCTTCGATGGGGGAGTTAGGGGACTGGAGGGATGGGCTTTGATGGGGGAGTTAGGGGACTGGAGGGATGGGCTTCGATGGGAGAGTTAGGGGACTGGAGGGATGGGCTTCGATGGGGGAGTTAGGGGACTGGAGGGATGGGCTTCGATGGGGGAGTTAGGGGACTGGAGGGATGGGCTTCGATGGGGGAGTTAAGGGACTGGAGGGATGGGCTTTGATGGGGGAGTTAGGGGACTGGAGGGATGGGCTTCGATGGGGGAGTTAGGGGACTGGAGGGATGGGCTTTGATGGGGGAGTTAGGGGACTGGAGGGATGGGCTTCGATGGGAGAGTTAGGGGACTGGAGGGATGGGCTTCGATGGGGGAGTTAGGGGACTGGAGGGATGGGCTTCGATGGGGGAGTTAGGGGACTGGAGGGATGGGCTTCGATGGGGGAGTTAGGGGACTGGAGGGATGGGCTTCGATGGGGGAGTTAGGGGACTGGAGGGATGGGCTTCGATGGGAGAGTTAGGGGACTGGAGGGATGGGCTTCGATGGGAGAGTTAGGGGACTGGAGGGATGGGCTTCGATGGGAGAGTTAGGGGACTGGAGGGATGGGCTTCGATGGGGGAGTTAGGGGACTGGAGGGATGGGCTTCGATGGGGGAGTTAGGGGACTGGAGGGATGGGCTTCGATGGGGGAGTTAGGGGACTGGAGGGATGGGCTTCGATGGGGGAGTTAGGGGACTGGAGGGATGGGCTTCGATGGGGGAGTTAGGGGACTGGAGGGATGGGCTTCGATGGGAGAGTTAGGGGACTGGAGGGATGGGCTTCGATGGGAGAGTTAGGGGACTGGAGGGATGGGCTTCGATGGGGGAGTTAGGGGACTGGAGGGATGGGCTTCGATGGGGGAGTTAGGGGACTGGAGGGATGGGCTTCGATGGGAGAGTTAGGGGACTGGAGGGATGGGCTTCGATGGGAGAGTTGGGGGACTGGAAGGATGGGCTTCGATGGGGGAGTGAGGGGACTGGAGGGATGGGCTTCGATGGGAGAGTAAGGGGACTGGAGGGATGGGCTTCGATGGGGGAGTGAGGGGACTGGAGGGATGGGCTTCGATGGGAGAGTAAGGGGACTGGAGGGATGGGCTTCGATGGGAGAGTTAGGGGACTGGAGGGATGGGCTTCGATGGGAGAGTTCGGGGACTGGAGGGATGGGCTTCGATGGGGGAGTTAGGGGACTGGAGGGATGGGTTGCGATGGGGGAGTTAGGGGACTGGAGGGATGGGATTCGATGGGAGAGTTCGGGGACTGGAGGGATGGGCTTCGATGGGAGAGTTAGGGGACTGGAGGGATGGGCTTCGATGGGAGAGTTTGGGGACTGGAGGGATGGGATTCGATGGGAGAGTTAGGGGACTGGAGGGATGGGATTCGATGGAAGAGTTAGGGGACTGGAGGGATGGGCTTCGATGGGGGAGTTAGGGGACTGGAGGGATGGGCTTCGATGGGGGAGTTGGGGGACTGGAGGGATGGGCTTCGATGGGGGAGTTAGGGGACTGGAGGGATGGGCTTCGATGGGAGAGTTAGGGGACTGGAGGGATGGGCTTCGATGGGAGAGTTAGGGGACTGGAGGGATGGGATTCGATGGGGTAGTTAGGGGACTGGAGGGATGGGCTTCGATGGGAGAGTTAGGGGACTGGAGGGATGGGCTTCGATGGGAGAGTTAGGGGACTGGAGGGATGGGCTTCGATGGGGGAGTTAGGGGACTGGAGGGATGGGCTTCGATGGGGGAGTTAGGGGACTGGAGGGATGGGCTTCGATGGGAGAGTTAGGGGACTGGGGGGATGGGCTTCGATGGGAGAGTGAGGGGACTGGAGGGATGGGCTTCGATGGGGGAGTGAGGGGACTGGAGGGATGGGCTTCGATGGGAGAGTGAGGGGACTGGAGGGATGGGCTTCGATGGGAGAGTGAGGGGACTGGAGGGATGGGCTTCGATGGGAGAGTGAGGGGATTGGAGGGAGGGGCTTCGATGGGGGAGTTAGGGGACTGGAGGGATGGGCTTCGATGGGAGAGTTACGGAACTGGAGGGATGGGATTCGATGGGGGAGTTAGGGGACTGGAGGGATGGGCTTCGATGGGGGAGTTAGGGGACTGGAGGGATGGGCTTCGATGGGGGGGTTAGGGGACTGGAGGGATGAGATTCGATGGGGGAGTTCGGGGACTGGAGGGATGGGCTTCGATGGGGGAGTTAGGGGACTGGAGGGATGGGCTTCGATGGGGGGGTTAGGGGACTGGAGGGATGGGCTTCGATGGGAGAGTTGGGGGACTGGAGGGATGGGCTTCGATGGGGGAGTTGGGGGACTGGAGGGATGGGCTTCGATGGGGGACTGGAGGGAGGGGCTTCGATGGGAGAGTGAGGGGACTGGAGGGATGGGCTTCGATGGGAGAGTTAGGGGACTGGAGGGATGGGCTTCGATGGGGGAGTTAGGGGACTGGAGGGATGGGCTTCGATGGGGGAGTTAGGGGACTGGAGGGATGGGCTTCGATGGGAGAGTTAGGGGACTGGAGGGATGGGCTTCGATGGGAGAGTTGGGGGACTGGAGGGATGGGCTTCGATGGGGGACTGGAGGGAGGGGCTTCGATGGGAGAGTGAGGGGACTGGAGGGATGGGCTTCGATGGGAGAGTTAGGGGACTGGAGGGATGGGCTTCGATGGGAGAGTTAGGGGACTGGAGGGATGGGCTTCGATGGGAGAGTTAGGGGACTGGAGGGATGGGCTTCGATGGGAGAGTGAGGGGACTGGAGGGATGGGCTTCGATGGGAGAGTTAGGGGACTGGAGGGATGGGATTCGATGGGAGAGTTAGGGGACTGGAGGGATGGGCTTCGATGGGAGAGTTAGGGGACTGGAGGGATGGGCTTCGATGGGAGAGTTGGGGGACTGGAGGGATGGGCTTCGATGGGGGAGTTCGGGGACTGGAGGGATGGGCTTCGATGGGGGAGTTAGGGGACTGGAGGGATGGGCTTCGATGGGAGAGTGAGGGGACTGGAGGGATGGGCTTCGATGGGAGAGTTGGGGGACTGGAGGGATGGGCTTCGATGGGGGAGTTAGGGGACTGGAGGGATGGGCTTCGATGGGGGAGTTAGGTGACTGGAGGGATGGGCTTCGATGGGGGAGTTAGGGGACTGGAGGGATGGGCTTCGATGGGGGAGTTAGGGGACTGGAGGGATGGGCTTCGATGGGAGAGTTAGGGGGACTGGAGGGATGGGCTTCGATGGGGGAGTTAGGGGACTGGAGGGATAGGCTTCGATGGGAGAATGAGGGGACTGGAGGAATGGGCTTCGATGGGAGAGTTGGGGGACTGGAGGGATGGGCTTCGATGGGGGAGTTAGGGGACTGGAGGGATGGGCTTCGATGGGGGAGTGAGGGTACTGGAGGGATGGGCTTCGATGGGAGAGTTAGGGGACTGGAGGGAGAGGCTTCGATGGGAGAGTTAGGGGACTGGAGGGATGGGCTTCGATGGGAGAGTTGGGGGACTGGAGGGATGGGCTTCGATGGGAGAGTTGGGGGACTGGAGGGATGGGCTTCGATGGGGGAGTTAGGGGACTGGAGGGATGGGCTTCGATGGGGGAGTTAGGGGACTGGAGGGATGGGCTTCGATGGGAGAGTTAGGGGACTGGAGGGAGGGGCTTCGATGGGAGAGTTAGGGGACTGGAGGGATGGGCTTCGATGGGGGAGTTAGGGGACTGGAGGGATGAGCTTCGATGGGGGAGTGAGGGGACTGGAGGGATGGGCTTCGATGGGGGAGTTAGGGGACTGGAGGGATGGGATTCGATGGGGGAGTTAGGGGACTGGAGGGAGGGGCTTCGATGGGAGAGTTAGGGGACTGGAGGGATGGGCTTCGATGGGGGAGTTAGGGGACTGGAGGGATGAGCTTCGATGGGGGAGTGAGGGGACTGGAGGGATGAGCTTCGATGGGGGAGTGAGGGGACTGGAGGGATGGGCTTCGATGGGGGAGTTAGGGGACTGGAGGGATGGGCTTCGATGGGAGAGGTAGGGGACTGGAGGGAGGGGCTTCGATGGGGGAGTTAGGGGACTGGAGGGATGGGCTTCGATGGGAGAGTTAGGGTACTGGAGGGATGGGCTTCGATGGGGGAGTTAGGGGACTGGAGGGAGGGGCTTCGATGGGGGAGTTAGGGTACTGGAGGGATGGGCTTCGATGGGGGAGTTAGGGGACTGGAGGGATGGGATTCGATGGGGGAGTTAGGGGACTGGAGGGATGGGCTTCGATGGGTGAGTTAGGGTACTGGAGGGATGGGCTTCGATGGGAGAGTTAGGGAACTGGAGGGATGGGCTTCGATGGGAGAGTTAGGGGACTGGAGGGATGGGCTTCGATGGGAGAGTTAGGGGACTGGAGGGATGGGCTTCGATGGGAGAGTTAGGGGACTGGAGGGATGGGCTTCGATGGGGGAGTTAGGGGACTGGAGGGATGGGCTTCGATGGGAGAGTTAGGGGACTGGAGGGATGGGCTTCGATGGGGGAGTGAGGGGACTGGAGGGATGGGCTTCGATGGGGGAGTTAGGGGACTGGAGGGATGGGCTTCGATGGGGGACTGGAGGGATGGGCTTCGATGGGGGAGTTAGGGTACTGGAGGGATGGGCTTCAATGGGAGAGTTAGGGGACTGGAGGGATGGGCTTCGATGGGAGAGTTAGGGGACTGGAGGGAGGGGCTTCGATGGAGGAGTTGGGGGACTGGAGGGAGGGGCTTCGATGGGAGAGTGAGGGGACTGGAGGGAGGGGCTTCGATGGAGGAGTTGGGGGACTGGAGGGAGGGGCTTCGATGGGAGAGTGAGGGTACTGGAGGGATGGGCTTCGATGGGGGAGTTAGGGTACTGGAGGGATGGGCTTCAATGGAGGAGTTGGGGGACTGGAGGGAGGGGCTTCGATGGGGGAGTTAGGGGACTGGAGGGATGGGCTTCGATGGAGGAGTTGGGGGACTGGAGGGAGGGGCTTCGATGGGGGAGTTAGGGGACTGGAGGGATGAGCTTCGATGGGAGAGTTAGGGGACTGGAGGGATGGGATTCGATGGGAGAGTTGGGGGACTGGAGGGATGGGCTTCGATGGGAGAGTGTGGGGACTGGAGGGATGGGCTTCGATGGGAGAGTTGGGGGACTGGAGGGATGGGCTTCGATGGGAGAGTTCGGGGACTGGAGGGATGGGCTTCGATGGGAGAGTTAGGGGACTGGAGGGATGGGCTTCGATGGGAGAGTTGGGGGACTGGAGGGATGGGCTTCGATGGGAGAGTTCGGGGACTGGAGGGATGGGCTTCGATGGGGGACTGGAGGGATGGGCTTCGATGGGGGACTGGAGGGATGGGCTTCGATGGGGGACTGGAGGGATGGGCTTCGATGGGGGACTGGAGGGATGGGCTTCGATGGGGGACTGGAGGGATGGGCTTCGATGGGGGAGTTAGGGGACTGGAGGGATGGGCTTCGATGGGGGAGTTAGGGGAATGGAGGGATGGGCTTCGATGAGGGAGTTAGGGGACTGGAGGGAGGGGCTTCGATGGGGGAGTTAGGGGACTGGAGGGATGGGCTTCGATGGGAGAGTTAGGGTACTGGAGGGATGGGCTTCGATGGGGGAGTGAGGGGACTGGAGGGATGGGCTTCGATGGGAGAGTGAGGGGACTGGAGGGATGGGCTTCGATGGAGGAGTTGGGGGACTGGAGGGAGGGGCTTCGATGGGAGAGTTAGGGGACTGGAGGGATGGGCTTCGATGGGGGAGTTAGGGTACTGGAGGGATGGGCTTCAATGGGAGAGTTAGGGGACTGGAGGGATGGGCTTCAATGGGAGAGTTAGGGGACTGGAGGGATGGGCTTCAATGGGAGAGTTAGGGGACTGGAGGGATGGGCTTCGATGGAGGAGTTGGGGGACTGGAGGGAGGGGCTTCGATGGGAGAGTTAGGGGACTGGAGGGATGGGCTTCGATGGGGGAGTTAGGGTACTGGAGGGATGGGCTTCAATGGGAGAGTTAGGGGACTGGAGGGATGGGCTTCGATGGGAGAGTTAGGGGACTGGAGGGAGGGGCTTCGAAGGGGGAGTTAGGGGACTGGAGGGATGGGCTTCGATGGGGGAGTTAGGGGACTGGAGGGATGGGCTTCGATGGGGGAGTTAGGGGACTGGAGGGATGGGCTTCGATGGGAGAGTTAGGGGACTGGAGGGATGGGCTTCGATGGGGGAGTTTGGGGACTGGAGGAATGGGCTTCGATGGGAGAGTGAGGGGACTGGAGGGATGCGATTCGATGGGAGAGTTAGGGGACTGGAGGGATGGGCTTCGATGGGGGAGTTAAGGGACTGGAGGGATGGGCTTCGATGGGAGAGTTTGGGGACTGGAGGGATGGGCTTCGATGGGGGAGTTAGGGGACTGGAGGGATGGGCTTCGATGGGGGAGTTAGGGGACTGGAGGGATGGGCTTCGATGGGGGAGTTCGGGGACTGGAGGGATGGGCTTCGATGGGAGAGTGAGGGGACTGGAGGGATGGGCTTCGATGGGGGAGTTAGGGGACTGGAGGGATGGGCTTCGATGGGGGAGTTGGGGGACTGAAGGGATGGGCTTCGATGGGGGAGTTAGGGGACTGGAGGGATGGGCTTCGATGGGCTTCGATGGGGGACTGGAGGGATGGGCTTCGATGGGGGAGTTAGGGGACTAGAGGGATGGGCTTCGATGGGAGAGTTAGGGGACTGGAGGGATGGGCTTCGATGGGAGAGTTAGGGGACTGGAGGGATGGGCTTTGATGGGGGAGTTTGGGGACTGGAGGGATGGGCTTCGATGGGGGAGTTAGGGGACTGGAGGGATGGGCTTCGATGGGCTTCGATGGGGGACTGGAGGGATGGGCTTCGATGGGCTTCGATGGGGGACTGGAGGGATGGGCTTCGATGGGAGAGTTAGGGGACTGGAGGGATGGGCTTCGATGGGAGAGTGAGGGGACTGGAGGGAGGGGCTTCGATGGGCTTCGATGGGGGACTGGAGGGATGGGCTTCGATGGGAGAGTTAGGGGACTGGAGGGATGGGCTTCGATGGGGGAGTTAGGGGACTGGAGGGATGGGCTTCGATGGGAGAGTGAGGGGACTGGAGGGAGGGGCTTCGATGGGGGAGTTGGGGGACTGGAGGGATGGGCTTCGATGGGGGAGTTAGGGGACTGGAGGGATGGGCTTCGATGGGGGAGTTAGGGGACTGGAGGGATGGGATTCGATGGGAGAGTTAGGGGACTGGAGGGAGGGGCTTCGATGGGGGAGTTAGGGGACTGGAGGGATGGGCTTCGATGGGGGAGTTAGGGGACTGGAGGGATGGGCTTCGATGGGAGAGTTAGGGGACTGGAGGGATGGGCTTCGATGGGAGAGTTAGGGGACTGGAGGGATGGGCTTCGATGGGAGAGTGAGGGGACTGGAGGGATGGGCTTCGATGGGGGAGTTAGGGGACTGGAGGGATGGGCTTCGATGGGGGAGTTAGGGGACTGGAGGAATGGGCTTCGATGGGAGAGTTAGGGGACTGGAGGGATGGGCTTCGATGGGGGAGTGAGGGGACTGGAGGGATGGGCTTCGATGGGGGAGTTAGGGGACTGGAGGGATGGGCTTCGATGGGAGAGTTAGGGGACTGGAGGGATGGGCTTCGATGGGGGAGTTAGGGGACTGGAGGGATGGGATTCGATGGGAGAGTTAGGGGACTGGAGGGAGGGGCTTCGATGGGGGAGTTAGGGGACTGGAGGGATGGGCTTCGATGGGGGAGTTAGGGGACTGGAGGGATGGGATTCGATGGGAGAGTTTGGGGACTGGAGGAATGGGCTTCGATGGGAGAGTTAGGGGACTGGAGGGATGGGCTTCGATGGGGGAGCTAGGGGACTGGAGGAATGGGCTTCGATGGGAGAGTTAGGGGACTGGAGGGATGGGATTCGATGGGAGAGTTAGGGGACTGGAGGGATGGGATTCGATGGGAGAGTTAGGGGACTGGAGGGATGGGCTTCGATGGGGGAGTTAGGGGACTGGAGGGATGCGTTTCGATGGGGGAGTTAGGGGACTGGAGGGATGAGCTTCGATGGGGGAGTTAGGGGACTGGAGGGATGGGCTTCGATGGGGGAGTTGGGGGACTGGAGGGATGGGCTTCGATGGGGGAGTTAGGGGACTGGAGGGATGGGCTTCGATGGGAGAGTTAGGGGACTGGAGGGATGGGCTTCGATGGGAGAGTTAGGGGACTAGAGGGATGGGCTTCGATGGGGGAGTTAGGGGACTGGAGGGATGGGCTGCGATGGGGGAGTTAGGGGACTGGAGGGATGGGATTCGATGGGGGAGTTAGGGGACTGGAGGGATGGGCTTCGATGGGAGAGTTAGGGGACTGGAGGGATGGGCTTCGATGGGAGAGTTAGGGGACTGGAGGGATGGGCTTCGATGGGGGAGTTAGGGGACTGGAGGGATGGGCTTCGATGGGGGAGTTAGGGGACTGGAGGGATGGGCTTCGATGGGGGAGTTAGGGGACTGGAGGGATGGGCTTCGATGGGGGAGTTAGGGGACTGGAGGGATGGGCTTCGATGGGGGAGTTAGGGGACTGGAGGGATGGGCTTCGATGGGGGAGTTAGGGGACTGGAGGGAGGGGCTTCGATGGGAGAGTTAGGGGACTGGAGGGAGGGGCTTCGAAGGGGGAGTTAGGGGACTGGAGGGATGGGCTTCGATGGGGGAGTTAGGGGACTGGAGGGATGGGCTTCGATGGGGGAGTTAGGGGACTGGAGGGATGGGCTTCGATGGGAGAGTGAGGGGACTGGAGGGATGGGCTTCGATGGGGGAGTTAGGGGACTGGAGGGATGGGCTTCGATGGGGGAGTTGGGGGACTGGAGGGATGGGCTTCGATGGGGGAGTTAGGGGACTGGAGGGATGGGCTTCGATGGGCTTCGATGGGGGACTGGAGGGATGGGCTTCGATGGGGGAGTTAGGGGACTGGAGGGATGGGCTTCGATGGGGGAGTTAGGGGACTGGAGGGATGGGCTTCGATGGGAGAGTTCGGGGACTGGAGGGATGGGCTTCGATGGGAGAGTTAGGGGACTGGAGGGATGGGCTTTGATGGGGGAGTTAGGGGACTGGAGGGATGGGCTTCGATGGGGGAGTTAGGGGACTGGAGGGATGGGCTTCGATGGGGGAGTTAGGGGACTGGAGGGATGGGCTTCGATGGGGGAGTTAGGGGACTGGAGGGATGGGCTTCGATGGGGGAGTTAGGGGACTGGAGGGATGGGATTCGATGGGAGAGTTAGGGGACTGGAGGGATGGGATTCGATGGGGGAGTTAGGGGACTGGAGGGATGGGCTTCGATGGGGGAGTTAGGGGACTGGAGGGAGGGGCTTCGATGGGGGAGTTAGGGGACTGGAGGGATGGGCTTCGATGGGGGAGTTAGGGGACTGGAGGGATGGGATTCGATGGGATAGTTAGGGGACTGGAGGAATGGGCTTTGTTCGATGGGAGAGTTAGGGGACTGGAGGGATGGGCTTCGATGGGGGAGTTAGGGGACTGGAGGGAGGGGCTTTGATGGGAGAGTTAGGGGACTGGAGGGATGGGCTTCGATGGGGGAGTTAGGGGACTGGAGGGATGGGATTCGATGGGATAGTTAGGGGACTGGAGGAATGGGCTTTGTTCGATGGGAGAGTTAGGGGACTGGAGGGATGGGCTTCGATGGGGGAGTGAGGGGACTGGAGGAATGGGCTTCGATGGGAGAGTGAGGGGACTGGAGGGATGGGCTTCGATGGGGGAGTTAAGGGACTGGAGGGTTGGGCTTCGATGGGAGAGTTTGGGGACTGGAGGGATGGGATTCGATGGGAGAGTTAGGGGACTGGAGGGATGGGATTCGATGGAAGAGTTAGGGGACTGGAGGGATGGGCTTCGATGGGGGAGTTAGGGGACTGGAGGGATGCGTTTCGATGGGGGAGTTAGGGGACTGGAGGGATGAGCTTCGATGGGGGAGTTAGGGGACTGGAGGGATGGGCTTCGATGGGGGAGTTGGGGGACTGGAGGGATGGGCTTCGATGGGGGAGTTAGGGGACTGGAGGGATGGGCTTCGATGGGGGAGTTAAGGGACTGGAGGGATGGGCTTCGATGGGAGAGTTAGGGGACTGGAGGGATGGGCTTCGATGGGGGAGTTAGGGGACTGGAGGGATGCGTTTCGATGGGGGAGTTAGGGGACTGGAGCGATGAGCTTCGATGGGGGAGTTAGGGGACTGGAGGGATGGGCTTCGATGGGAGAGTTAGGGGACTGGAGGGATGGGCTTCGATGGGGGAGTTGGGGGACTGGAGGGATGGGCTTCGATGGGAGAGTTAGGGGACTGGAGGGATGGGCTTCGATGGGGGAGTTGGGGGACTGGAGGGATGGGCTTCGATGGGGGAGTTAGGGGACTGGAGGGATGGGCTTCGATGGGAGAGTTAGGGGACTGGAGGGATGGGCTTCGATGGGAGAGTTAGGGGACTGGAGGGATGGGATTCGATGGGGTAGTTAGGGGACTGGAGGGATGGGCTTCGATGGGAGAGTTAGGGGACTGGAGGGATGGGCTTCGATGGGAGAGTTAGGGGACTGGAGGGATGGGCTTCGATGGGGGAGTTAGGGGACTGGAGGGATGGGCTTCGATGGGGGAGTTAGGGGACTGGAGGGATGGGCTTCGATGGGAGAGTTAGGGGACTGGAGGGATGGGCTTCGATGGGAGAGTTAGGGGACTGGAGGGATGGGCTTCGATGGGAGAGTTAGGGGACTGGAGGGATGGGCTTCGATGGGGGAGTTAGGGGACTGGAGGGATGGGCTTCGATGGGGGAGTTAGGGGACTGGAGGGATGGGCTTCGATGGGCTTCGATGGGGGACTGGAGGGATGGGCTTCGATTGGGGAGTTAGGGGACTGGAGGGATGGGCTTCGATGGGAGAGTTCGGGGACTGGAGGGATGGGCTTCGATGGGAGAGTTAGGGGACTGGAGGGATGGGCTTTGATGGGGGAGTTAGGGGACTGGAGGGATGGGCTTCGATGGGGGAGTTAGGGGACTGGAGGGATGGGCTTCGATGGGGGAGTTAGGGGACTGGAGGGATGGGCTTCGATGGGAGAGTTAGGGGACTGGAGGGATGGGCTTCGATGGGAGAGTTAGGGGACTGGAGGGATGGGCTTCGATGGGGGAGTTAGGGGACTGGAGGGATGGGCTTCGATGGGGGAGTTAGGGGACTGGAGGGATGGGATTCGATGGGAGAGTTAGGGGACTGGAGGGAGGGGCTTCGATGGGGGAGTTAGGGGACTGGAGGGATGGGCTTCGATGGGAGAGTTAGGGGACTGGAGGAATGGGCTTTGTTCGATGGGAGAGTTAGGGGACTGGAGGGATGGGCTTCGATGGGGGAGTGAGGGGACTGGAGGAATGGGCTTCGATGGGAGAGTGAGGGGACTGGAGGGATGGGCTTCGATGGGGGAGTTAAGGGACTGGAGGGATGGGCTTCGATGGGAGAGTTTGGGGACTGGAGGGATGGGATTCGATGGGAGAGTTAGGGGACTGGAGGGATGGGATTCGATGGGGGAGTTAGGGGACTGGAGGGATGAGCTTCGATGGGGGAGTTAGGGGACTGGAGGGATGGGCTTCGATGGGGGAGTTGGGGGACTGGAGGGATGGGCTTCGATGGGGGAGTTAGGGGACTGGAGGGATGGGCTTCGATGGGAGAGTTAGGGGACTGGAGGGATGGGCTTCGATGGGAGAGTTAGGGGACTGGAGGGATGGGATTCGATGGGGGAGTTAGGGGACTGGAGGGATGGGCTTCGATGGGAGAGTTAGGGGACTGGAGGGATGGGCTTCGATGGGAGAGTTAGGGGACTGGAGGGATGGGCTTCGATGGGGGAGTTAGGGGACTGGAGGGATGGGCTTCGATGGGGGAGTTAGGGGACTGGAGGGATGGGCTTCGATGGGGGAGTTAGGGGACTGGAGGGATGGGCTTCGATGGGGGAGTTAGGGGACTGGAGGGATGGGCTTCGATGGGGGAGTTAGGGGACTGGAGGGATGGGCTTCGATGGGAGAGTTAGGGGACTGGAGGGATGGGCTTCGATGGGAGAGTTGGGGGACTGGAGGGATGGGCTTCGATGGGGGAGTTAGGGGACTGGAGGGAGGGGCTTCGATGGGAGAGTTAGGGGACTGGAGGGAGGGGCTTCGAAGGGGGAGTTAGGGGACTGGAGGGATGGGCTTCGATGGGGGAGTTAGGGGACTGGAGGGATGGGCTTCGATGGGGGAGTTAGGGGACTGGAGGGATGGGCTTCGATGGGAGAGTGAGGGGACTGGAGGGATGGGCTTCGATGGGGGAGTTAGGGGACTGGAGGGATGGGCTTCGATGGGGGAGTTGGGGGACTGGAGGGATGGGCTTCGATGGGGGAGTTAGGGGACTGGAGGGATGGGCTTCGATGGGCTTCGATGGGGGACTGGAGGGATGGGCTTCGATGGGGGAGTTAGGGGACTGGAGGGATGGGCTTCGATGGGAGAGTTCGGGGACTGGAGGGATGGGCTTCGATGGGAGAGTTAGGGGACTGGAGGGATGGGCTTTGATGGGGGAGTTAGGGGACTGGAGGAATGGGCTTCGATGGGGGAGTTAGGGGACTGGAGGGATGGGCTTCGATGGGGGACTGGAGGGATGGGCTTCGATGGGAGAGTTAGGGGACTGGAGGGATGGGCTTCGATGGGAGAGTTGGGGGACTGGAGGGATGGGCTTCGATGGGGGAGTTAGGGGACTGGAGGGATGGGCTTCGATGGGGGAGTTAGGGGACTGGAGGGATGGGCTTCGATGGGAGAGTTAGGGGACTGGAGGGATGGGCTTCGATGGGGGAGTTAGGGGACTGGAGGGATGGGCTTCGATGGGAGAGTTAGGGGACTGGAGGGATGGGCTTCGATGGGGGAGTTAGGGGACTGGAGGGATGGGCTTCGATGGGGGAGTTAGGGGACTGGAGGGATGGGCTTCGATGGGGGAGTTAGGGGACTGGAGGGATGGGCTTCGATGGGGGAGTTAGGGGACTGGAGGGATGGGCTTCGATGGGGGAGTTAGGGGACTGGAGGGATGGGATTCGATGGGAGAGTTAGGGGACTGGAGGGAGGGGCTTCGATGGGGGAGTTAGGGGACTGGAGGGATGGGCTTCGATGGGGGAGTTAGGGGACTGGAGGGATGGGATTCGATGGGAGAGTTAGGGGACTGGAGGAATGGGCTTTGTTCGATGGGAGAGTTAGGGGACTGGAGGGATGGGCTTCGATGGGGGAGTGAGGGGACTGGAGGAATGGGCTTCGATGGGAGAGTGAGGGGACTGGAGGGATGGGCTTCGATGGGGGAGTTAAGGGACTGGAGGGATGGGCTTCGATGGGAGAGTTTGGGGACTGGAGGGATGAGATTCGATGGGAGAGTTAGGGGACTGGAGGGATGGGATTCGATGGAAGAGTTAGGGGACTGGAGGGATGCGTTTCGATGGGGGAGTTAGGGGACTGGAGGGATGGGATTCGATGGGGGAGTTAGGGGACTGGAGGGATGGGCTTCGATGGGGGAGTTGGGGGACTGGAGGGATGGGCTTCGATGGGGGAGTTAGGGGACTGGAGGGATGGGCTTCGATGGGAGAGTTAGGGGACTGGAGGGATGGGCTTCGATGGGAGAGTTAGGGGACTGGAGGGATGGGATTCGATGGGGTAGTTAGGGGACTGGAGGGATGGGCTTCGATGGGAGAGTTAGGGGACTGGAGGGATGGGCTTCGATGGGAGAGTTAGGGGACTGGAGGGATGGGCTTCGATGGGGGAGTTAGGGGACTGGAGGGATGGGCTTCGATGGGGGAGTTAGGGGACTGGAGGGATGGGCTTCGATGGGAGAGTTAGGGGACTGGAGGGATGGGCTTCGATGGGAGAGTTAGGGGACTGGAGGGATGGGCTTCGATGGGAGAGTTAGGGGACTGGAGGGATGGGCTTCGATGGGGGAGTTAGGGGACTGGAGGGATGGGCTTCGATGGGGGAGTTAGGGGACTGGAGGGATGGGCTTCGATGGGCTTCGATGGGGGACTGGAGGGATGGGCTTCGATTGGGGAGTTAGGGGACTGGAGGGATGGGCTTCGATGGGAGAGTTCGGGGACTGGAGGGATGGGCTTCGATGGGAGAGTTAGGGGACTGGAGGGATGGGCTTTGATGGGGGAGTTAGGGGACTGGAGGGATGGGCTTCGATGGGGGAGTTAGGGGACTGGAGGGATGGGCTTCGATGGGGGAGTTAGGGGACTGGAGGGATGGGCTTCGATGGGAGAGTTAGGGGACTGGAGGGATGGGCTTCGATGGGAGAGTTAGGGGACTGGAGGGATGGGCTTCGATGGGAGAGTTAGGGGACTGGAGGGATGGGCTTCGATGGGAGAGTTAGGGGACTGGAGGGATGGGCTTCGATGGGGGAGTTAGGGGACTGGAGGGATGGGCTTCGATGGGAGAGTTAGGGGACTGGAGGGATGGGCTTCGATGGGGGAGTTAGGGGACTGGAGGGATGGGCTTCGATGGGGGAGTTAGGGGACTGGAGGGATGGGCTTCGATGGGGGAGTTAGGGGACTGGAGGGATGGGCTTCGATGGGGGAGTTAGGGGACTGGAGGGATGGGCTTCGATGGGGGAGTTAGGGGACTGGAGGGATGGGCTTCGATGGGAGAGTTAGGGGACTGGAGGAATGGGCTTTGTTCGATGGGAGAGTTAGGGGACTGGAGGGATGGGCTTCGATGGGGGAGTGAGGGGACTGGAGGAATGGGCTTCGATGGGAGAGTGAGGGGACTGGAGGGATGGGCTTCGATGGGGGAGTTAAGGGACTGGAGGGATGGGCTTCGATGGGAGAGTTTGGGGACTGGAGGGATGGGATTCGATGGGAGAGTTAGGGGACTGGAGGGATGGGATTCGATGGAAGAGTTAGGGGACTGGAGGGATGCGTTTCGATGGGGGAGTTAGGGGACTGGAGGGATGAGCTTCGATGGGGGAGTTAGGGGACTGGAGGGATGGGCTTCGATGGGGGAGTTAGGGGACTGGAGGGATGGGGTTCGATGGGGGAGTTAGGGGACTGGAGGGATGGGGTTCGATGGGGGAGTTAGGGGACTGGAGGGATGGGCTTCGATGGGGGAGTTGGGGGACTGGAGGGATGGGCTTCGATGGGGGAGTTAGGGGACTGGAGGGATGGGCTTCGATGGGGGAGTTAGGGGACTGGAGGGATGGGGTTCGATGGGGGAGTTAGGGGACTGGAGGGATGGGCTTCGATGGGGGAGTTGGGGGACTGGAGGGATGGGCTTCGATGGGGGAGTTAGGGGACTGGAGGGATGGGCTTCGATGGGAGAGTTAGGGGACTGGAGGGATGGGCTTCGATGGGAGAGTTAGGGGACTGGAGGGATGGGATTCGATGGGGTAGTTAGGGGACTGGAGGGATGGGCTTCGATGGGAGAGTTAGGGGACTGGAGGGATGGGCTTCGATGGGAGAGTTAGGGGACTGGAGGGATGGGCTTCGATGGGGGAGTTAGGGGACTGGAGGGATGGGCTTCGATGGGGGAGTTAGGGGACTGGAGGGATGGGCTTCGATGGGAGAGTTAGGGGACTGGAGGGATGGGCTTCGATGGGAGAGTTAGGGGACTGGAGGGATGGGCTTCGATGGGAGAGTTAGGGGACTGGAGGGATGGGCTTCGATGGGGGAGTTAGGGGACTGGAGGGATGGGCTTCGATGGGGGAGTTAGGGGACTGGAGGGATGGGCTTCGATGGGGGAGTTAGGGGACTGGAGGGATGGGCTTCGATGGGGGAGTTAGGGGACTGGAGGGATGGGCTTCGATGGGGGAGTTAGGGGACAGGAGGGATGGGCTTCGATGGGGGAGTTAGGGGACTGGAGGGATGGGCTTCGATGGGAGAGTTAGGGGACTGTAGGGAGGGGCTTCCATGGGGGAGTTAGGGGACTGGAGGGAGGGGCTTCGATGGGGGAGTTAGGGGACTGGAGGGATGGGCTTCGATGGGGGAGTTAGGGGACTGGAGGGATGGGCTTCGATGGGGGAGTTAGGGGACTGGAGGGATGGGCTTCGATGGGAGAGATAGGGTACTGGAGGGATGGGCTTCGATGGGGGAGTTAGGGGACTGGAGGGATGGGCTTCGATGGGAGAGTGAGGGGACTGAAGGGATGGGCTTCGATGGGGGAGTTCGGGGACTGGAGGGATGGGATTCGATGGGGGAGTTAGGGGACTGGAGGGATGGGCTTCGATGGGAGAGTTAGGGGACTGGAGGGATGGGCTTCGATTGGGGAGTTAGGGGACTGGAGGGATGGGCTTCGATGGGGGAGTTAGGGGACTGGAGGGATGGGCTTCGATGGGAGAGTGAGTGGACTGGAGGGATGGGCTTCGATGGGAGAGTGAGGGGACTGGAGGGATGGGCTTCGATGGGAGAGTTGGGGGACTGGAGGGATGGGCTTCGATGGGGGAGTTAGGGGACTGGAGGGATGGGCTTCGATGGGGGAGTTAGGCGACTGGAGGGAGGGGCTTCGATGGGAGAGTTAGGGGACTGGAGGGATGGGCTTCGATGGGGGAGTTAGGGGACTGGAGGGATGGGATTCGATGGGAGAGTTGGGGGACTGGAGGGATGGGCTTCGATGGGAGAGTTAGGGGACTGGAGGGATGGGCTTCGATGGGAGAGTTAGGGGACTGGAGGGATGGGCTTCGATGGGGGAGTTAGGGGACTGGAGGGATGGGCTTCGATGGGAGAGTTCGGGGACTGGAGGGATGGGCTTCGATGGGAGAGTTAGGGGACTGGAGGGATGGGCTTCGATGGGGGAGTTAGGGTACTGGAGGGATGGGCTTCGATGGGAGAGTTAGGGGACTGGAGGGATGGGATTCGATGGGAGAGTTAGGGGACTGGAGGGATGGGCTTCGATGGGGGAGTTAGGGGACTGGAGGGATGGGCTTCGATGGGGGAGTTGGGGGACTGGAGGGATGGGCTTCGAGGGGAGAGTTAGGGGACTAGAGGGATGGGCTTCGATGGGGGACTGGAGGGATGGGCTTCGATGGGGGAGTTAGGGGACTGGAGGGATGGGCTTCGATGGGGGAGTTAGGGGACTGGAGGGAGGGGCTTCGATGGGGGAGTTAGGGGACTGGAGGGATGGGCTTCGATGGGAGAGTTAGGGTACTGGAGGGATGGGCTTCGATGGGAGAGTGAGGGGACTGGAGGGATGGGCTTCGATGGGAGAGTGAGGGGACTGGAGGGATGGGCTTCGATGGGAGAGTGAGGGGACTGGAGGGATGGGCTTCGATGGGAGAGTTAGGGGACTGGAGGGATGGGCTTCGATGGGGGAGTTAGGGGACTGGAGGGATGGGCTTCGATGGGAGAGTTAGGGGACTGGAGGGATGGGCTTCGATGGGGGAGTTAGGGGACTGGAGGGATGGGCTTCGATGGGAGAGTTAAGGGACTGGAGGGATGGGCTTCGATGGGAGAGTTAGGGGACTGGAGGGATGGGCTTCGATGGGGGAGTTAGGGGACTGGAGGGATGGGCTTCGATGGGAGAGTTAGGGGACTGGAGGGATGGGCTTCGATGGGGGAGTTAGGGGACTGGAGGGATGGGCTTCGATGGGGGAGTGAGGGGACTGGAGGGATGGGATTCGATGGGAGAGTTAGGGGACTGGAGGGATGGGCTTCGATGGGAGAGTGAGGGGACTGGAGGGATGGGCTTCGATGGGGGAGTTAGGGGACTGGAGGGATGGGATTCGATGGGAGAATTGGGGGACTGGAGGGATGGGCTTCGATGGGGGAGTTAGGGGACTGGAGGGATGGGCTTCGATGGGAGAGTTAGGGGACTGGAGGGATGGGCTTCGATGGGAGAGTGAGGGGACTGGAGGGATGGACTTCGATGGGGGAGTTCGGGGACTGGAGGGATGGGCTTCGATGGGAGAGTTAGGGGACTGGAGGGATGGGCTTCGATGGGGGAGTTAGGGACTGGAGGGATGGGCTTCGATGGGGGAGTTAGGGGACTGGAGGGATGGGCTTCGATGGGAGAGTGAGGGGATTGGAGGGATGGGCTTCGATGGGGGAGTTAGGGGACAGGAGGGATGGGCTTCGATGGGAGTGTTAGGGGACTGGAGGGATGGGCTTCGATGGGGGAGTTAGGGGACTGGAGGGATGGGCTTCGATGGGAGAGTTAGGGGACTGGAGGGATGGGCTTCGATGGGGGAGTGAGGGGACTGGAGGCATGGGCTTCGATGGGGGAGTGAGGGGACTGGAGGGATGGGCTTCGATGGGAGAGTTAAGGGACTGGAGGGATGGGCTTCGATGGGGGAGTTAGGGGACTGGAGGGATGGGCTTCGATGGGAGAGTTAGGGGACTGGAGGGATGGGCTTCGATGGGAGAGTTAGGGGACTGGAGGAATGGGCTTTGTTCGATGGGAGAGTTAGGGGACTGGAGGGATGGGCTTCGATGGGGGAGTTAGGGGACTGGAGGAATGGGCTTCGATGGGAGAGTGAGGGGACTGGAGGGATGGGCTTCGATGGGGGAGTTAAGGGACTGGAGGGATGGGCTTCGATGGGGGAGTTCGGGGACTGGAGGAATGGGCTTCGATGGGAGAGTGAGGGGACTGGAAGGATGGGCTTCGATGGGGGAGTTAAGGGACTGGAGGGATGGGCTTCGATGGGGGAGTTAGGGGACTGGAGGGATGGGCTTCGATGGGGGAGTTAGGGGACTGGAAGGAGGGGCTTCGATGGGGGAGTTAGGGGACTGGAGGGATGGGCTTCGATGGGAGAGTGAGGGGACTGGAGGGATGGGCTTTGATGGGAGAGTGAGGGGACTGGAGGGATGGGCTTCGATGGGGGAGTTAGGGGACTGGAGGGATGGGATTCGATGGGGGAGTAAGGGGACTGGAGGGATGGGCTTCGATGGGGGAGTTAGGGGACTGGAGGGATGGGCTTCGCTGGGAGAGTGAGGGGACTGGAGGGATGGGCTTCGATGGGAGAGTTAGGGGACTGGAGGGATGGGCTTCGATGGGAGAGTGAGGGGACTGGAGGGATGGGCTTCGATGGGAGAGTTAGGGGACTGGAGGAATGGGCTTCGATGGGAGAGTGAGGGGACTGGAGGGATGGGCTTCGATGGGGGAGTTAAGGGACTGGAGGGATGGGCTTCGATGGGGGAGTTCGGGGACTGGAGGAATGGGCTTCGATGGGAGAGTGAGGGGACTGGAGGGATGGGCTTCTATGGGGGAGTTAAGGGACTGGAGGGATGGGCTTCGATGGGGGAGTTAGGGGACTGGAGGGATGGGCTTCGATGGGGGAGTTAGGGGACTGGAGGGAGGGGCTTCGATGGGGGAGTTAGGGGACTGGAGGGATGGGCTTCGATGGGAGAGTGAGGGGACTGGAGGGATGGGCTTTCATGGGAGAGTGAGGGGACTGGAGGGATGGGCTTCGATGGGGGAGTTAGGGGACTGGAGGGATGGGATTCGATGGGGGAGTAAGGGGACTGGAGGGATGGGCTTCGATGGGGGAGTTAGGGGACTGGAGGGATGGGCTTCGCTGGGAGAGTGAGGGGACTGGAGGGATGGGCTTCGATGGGAGAGTTAGGGGACTGGAGGGATGGGCTTCGATGGGAGAGTGAGGGGACTGGAGGGATGGGCTTCGATGGGAGAGTTAGGGGACTGGAGGGATGGGCTTCGATGGGAGAGTTAGGGGACTGGAGGGATGGGCTTCGATGGGAGAGTTAGGGGACTGGAGGGATGGGCTTCGATGGGAGAGTTAGGGGACTGGAGGGATGGGCTTCGATGGGGGAGTTAGCGGACTGGAGGGATGGGCTTCGATGGGAGAGTTAGGGGACTGGAGGGATGGGCTTCGATGGGAGAGTTCGGGGACTGGAGGGATGGGCTTCGATGGGAGAGTTAGGGGACTGGAGGGATGGGCTTCGATGGGAGAGTTAGGGGACTGGAGGGATGGGCTTCGATGGGAGAGTTAGGGGACTGGAGGGATGGGCTTCGATGGGAGAGTGAGGGGACTGGAGGGATGGGCTTCGATGGGAGAGTTAGGGGACTGGAGGGATGGGCTTCGATGGGAGAGTTCGGGGACTGGAGGGATGGGATTCGATGGGAGAGTTAGGGGACTGGAGGGATGGGCTTCGATGGGGGAGTTGGGGGACTGGAGGGATGGGCTTCGATGGGGGAGTTAGGGGACTGGAGGGATGGGCTTCGATGGGAGGGTTAGGGGACTGGAGGGATGGGCTTCGATGGGAGAGTTAGGGGACTGGAGGGATGGGCTTCGATGGGGGAGTTAGGGGACTGGAGGGATGGGCTTCGATGGGAGAGTTAGGGGACTGGAGGGATGGGCTTCGATGGGAGAGTTAGGGGACTGGAGGGATGGGATTCGATGGGAGAGTTAGGGGACTGGAGGGATGGGCTTCGATGGGAGAGTGAGGGGACTGGAGGGATGGTCTTCGATGGGGGAGTTAGGGGACTGGAGGGATGGGCTTCGATGGGAGAGTTAGGGGACTGGAGGGATGGGCTTCGATGGGAGAGTTAGGGGACTGGAGGGATGGGATTCGATGGGAGAATTCGGGGACTGGAGGAATGGGCTTCGATGGGAGAGTGAGGGGACTGGAGGGATGGGCTTCGATGGGAGAATTCGGGGACTGGAGGAATGGGCTTCGATGGGAGAGTGAGGGGACTGGAGGGATGGGCTTCGATGGGGGAGTTAGGGGACTGGAGGGATGGGCTTCGATGGGAGAGTTCGGGGACTGGAGGAATGGGCTTCGATGGGAGAGTGAGGGGACTGGAGGGATGGGCTTCGATGGGGGAGTTAAGGGACTGGAGGGATGGGCTTCGATGGGGGAGTTCGGGGACTGGAGGAATGGGCTTCGATGGGGGAGTGAGGGGACTGGAGGGATGGGCTTCGATGGGGGAGTTAGGGGACTGGAGGGATGGGCTTCGATGGGGGAGTTAGGGGACTGGAGGGAGGGGCTTCGATGGGGGAGTTAGGGGACTGGAGGGAGGGGCTTCGATGGGGGAGTTAGGGGACTGGAGGGATGGGCTTCGATGGGAGAGTGAGGGGACTGGAGGGATGGGCTTCGATGGGAGAGTTAGGGGACTGGAGGGATGGGCTTCGATGGGGGAGTTAAGGGACTGGAGGGATGGGATTCGATGGGGGAGTAAGGGGACTGGAGGGATGGGCTTCGATGGGGGAGTTAGGGGACTGGAGGGATGGGCTTCGATGGGGGAGTTAGGGGACTGGAGGGATGGGCTTCGATGGGAGAGTTAGGGGACTGGACGGAGGGGCTTCGATGGGAGAGTGAGGGGACTGGAGGGATGGGCTTCGATGGGGGAGTTAGGGGACTGGAGGGATGGGATTCGATGGGGGAGTAAGGGGACTGGAGGGATGGGCTTCGATGGGAGAGTTAGGGGACTGGAGGGATGGGCTTCGATGGGGGAGTTAGGGGACTGGAGGGATGGGCTTCGATGGGAGAGTTAGGGGACTGGAGGGATGGGCTTCGATGGGGGAGTGAGGGGACTGGAGGGATGGGCTTCGATGGGGGAGTTAGGGGACTGGAGGGATGGGCTTCGATGGGGGAGTTAGGGGACTGGAGGGATGGGCTTCGATGGGGGAGTTAGGGGACTGGAGGAATGGGCTTCGATGGGGGAGTTTGGGGACTGGAGGGATGGGATTCGATGGGAGAGTTGGGGGACTGGAGGGATGGGATTCGATGGGAGAGTTGGGGGACTGGAGGGATGGGCTTCGATGGGAGAGTTGGGGGACTGGAGGGATGGGCTTCGATGGGAGAGTTAGGGGACTGGAGGGATGGGCTTCGATGGGAGAGTTAGGGGACTGGAGGGATGGGCTTCGATGGGAGAGTTGGGGGACTGGAGGGATGGGCTTCGATGGGAGAGTTAGGGGACTGGAGGGATGGGCTTTGCTTATTGACAGTCTGTTTTTAATGCGAGGTGCTTTCAATTTCGAAATCAGTCACTCGATTCGCTCAGTGTTGAACACTTGAATTCTCTGCATCATGTTTGCGTCAGGAGGCCGTCAACACACAGGCCTGTGCAATGCTGCCACACACTGGCAGCATTGCACAGTGGGGGGGTGGGGTAACAGTCGAGTCTACCAGAGGACCAGAGAAAGGCACGCGGAGACTGCGGAGTCCGGAGTGGGGGAGTTTCGATCAACCCAAGGTTCGGATTTTCAAAGCTTGTCGTGGGATTTTGAACGAAGACTGGAATTGCACAGGTGGGTGGGATCGACCAAGGCCCAGCCCCTTCCGCGTTTGGGTTTCATGCCCTGCCCGTAGGGCAGGTACAGGGTTAGATACAGAGTAAAGCACCCTCTGCACTGTCCCGTCAAACACTCCCAGGGCAGGTACAGTGTTAGATACAGAGTAAAGCTCCCTCGACACTGTCCCATCAAACACTCCCAGGGCAGGTGCAGGGTTAGATACAGAGTAAAGCTCCCTCAACACTGTCCCATCAAACACTCCCAGGGCAGGTGCAGGGTTAGATGCAGAGTAAAGCTCCCTCTACACTGTCCCGTCAAACACTCCCAGGGCAGGTGCAGGGTTAGATACAGAGTAAAGCTCCCTCTACACTGTCCCATCAAACACTCCCAGGGCAGGTACAGGGTTAGATACAGAGTAAAGCTCCCTCTACACTGTCCCGTCAAACACTCCCAGGACAGGTACAGGGTTAGATGCAGAGTGAAGCTCCCTCGACACTGTCCCATCAAACACTCCCAGGGTCAGGTGCAGGGTTAGATACAGAGTAAAGCTCCCTCTGCACTGTCCCATCAAACACTCCCAGGGCAGGTACAGGGTTAGATACAGAGTAAAGCTCCCTCTACACTGTCCCATCAAACACTCCCAGGGCAGGTACAGGGTTAGATACAGAGTAAAGCTCCCTCTACACTGTCCCATCAAACACTCCCAGGGCAGGTACAGGGTTCGATACAGAGTAAAGCTCCCTCTGCACTGTCCCATCAAACACTCCCAGGGCAGGTACAGGGTTAGATACAGAGTAAAGCTCCCTCTACACTGTCCCATCAAACACTCCCAGGGCAGGTACAGGGTTAGATACAGAGTAAAGCTCCCTCTACACTGTCCCATCAAACACTCCCAGGGCAGGTACAGTGTTAGATACAGAGTAAAGCTCCCTCTCCACTGTCCCGTCAAACACTCCCAGGGCAGGTACAGGGTTAGATACAGAGTAAAGCTCCCTCTCCACTGTCCCGTCAAACACTCCCAGGGCAGGTACAGGGTTAGATACAGAGTAAAGCTCCCTCTACACTGTCCAATCAAACACTCCCAGGGCAGGTACAGGGTTAGATACAGAGTAAAGCTCCCTCTACACTGTCCCATCAAACACTCCCAGGGCAGGTACAGGGTTAGATACAGAGTAAAGCTCCCTCTACACTGTCCCGTCAAACACTCCCAGGGCAGGTACAGGGTTAGATACAGAGTAAAGCTCCCTCCACACTGTCCCATCAAACACTCCCAGGGCAGGTACAGGGTTAGATACAGAGTAAAGCTCCCTCTACACTGTCCCATCAAACACTCCCAGGGCAGGTACAGGGTTAGATACAGAGTAAAGCTCCCTCTCCACTGTCCCGTCACCCAGTCTCTCCCTCTGTCCCGGAGAGGGTGACCCGGGGAGGGGAGGGCGACCAGTCTGCTCCCACATTCCGTGATCGGGTCGATCCATCGCTGCAAGTGTCCGAATTTGGCCAATCCACTGCTCCGGTCGCACGGCCTCCTCTTCGATCGTCTTGTCGACACGGCCTCCAGATTTGCCCCCGGTTCCTCCCCTCGCTCCCCGGGGGGGCGCGAGAGAGGGGAGGTCGGGGGTGCAGAGCGAAGGGTGAGGGACGAGGCACGACCCGTTTCAGACACCAGACGAGAGCCCCGAATAATTTTATACGTTTACACTTTATTTAAACAGCAACTTTCAGTGTCTCTCCCTCGCCCCAAAATCAGTGTCTCCCCAGCACCCACCAACCCCCACCCCCCGCCTTTTCGACCAAGCCGCAGAAACACCTCACTCGAAAACCCCAAACAAAGTCTGCATGATTCCTGGGCGGTCGTCATTTCAATTCTGAGCCCCCCGTCCTCCCGCTCCTCCCCCTTAAAGTGACAGGACACCTCCATGAAATAATTAAACAAACAGTTTGCCCCTTCACCTTTTGGCAAGTCTCAGCTCCTTTAAGAAAATAAGAAAGTCACCCCCCCCCTCCCCGTGGCCTTTAAATCCGTTTTCCCCCCACTCCCAAGCCTCGGAGTTGGGGGTCGTCGCTGAGCGACTGGGGGAGGCGTCACGTTCCACGATACGAGAGGGGGTGCGAGGAGGGAGGCCCGCGTTCCCTCCCTCGTGGAAGTCAACGGAGGGGAGTGGGGAAGAGAGAGGAGGGGGGGGGAGGGCGGGGTGCAGATGCGGGGCAGTCGACGACGGGGACTGAACACCAGGCTCATTGGGGAAGGGTCTGTCGGCCCGGGTGGGGAAGGGGCGGACTGCGATCACGTGTCTCTCGTTCGAAGAGTTTCGCCTCCCGCCTCGGCCCCTCTTCCCTCGGGACTCTCCCGCCCTCTTCGACCAAGCCCGATTCCCCGGGGACTGCCCGCCCTCCCTCCCTCCGCGAACCCCACCCTCCCATCGGGACTCCCGATTCCCGTCGGGACTGGGGGTAATTCGCGGCCTCGCGTCCCTCCCGTCCCCCCCACCGCCTCCCTCCGTTGCGAAACAGCTGCGGGGCGTGGAGGGGGACGCGGAAGAGTTAATCTCATCTGCCACCCACCCCCCCCCCCTCCACCTCATCGCTGTCGGGTGGGACTCGGCTCCACCCCTGTCCTCGACATGGTTTAAAAATTCTCTCTCAACACCCCCCCGCCCCCCCCGCAACCCTGTCTTTAAAGTCTCCGCCCTTCTAACTGGTTGGCTCTCCATTCAAAATGGCGGCCACGGCAGTTTTCAAAATGGCAGCCGCGACGACCAGGTCACGGGAGGGGGAGGGAGCGTTCAAAATGGCGGCCGAGGATCAGGTAACGGGGGAGTTTTCAAAATGGTGGCAAAACGGGGAGGTCCGCTTGCCCCCAACCCCGGATCGCGCTCTCCGCTTTCCGCAACCCATACGCCTCGTTTGGCCAACCCTCCGAGGGCAGTGGGAACATGGGACACGGTCTCCTGGGGAGGGAGAGGGGGACTGAGAGACACCAGTCAGTGTACAGATATCTCCCCGAGAGAGAGGGGACTGAGAGACACCAGTCAGTGTACAGATATCTCCCCGAGAGAGAGGGGACTGAGAGACACCAGTCAGTGTACAGATATCTCCCTGAGAGAGAGGGGCCTGAGAGACACCAGTCAGTGTACAGATATCTCCCTGAGGGAGAGGGGACTGAGAGACACCAGTCAGTGTACAGATATCTCCCTGAGAGAGAGGGAACTGAGAGACACCAGTCAGTGTACAGATATCTCCCTGAGGGAGAGGGGACTGAGAGACACCAGTCAGTGTACAGATATCTCCCTGAGAGAGAGGACTGAGAGACACCAGTCAGTGTACAGATATCTCCCTGAGAGAGAGGGGACTGAGAGACACCAGTCAGTGTACAGATACCTCCCTGAGAGAGAGGGGACTGAGAGACACCTGTCAGTGTACAGATATCTCCCTGAGAGAGAGGGGACTGAGAGACACCAGTCAGTGTACAGATATCTCCCTGAGAGAGAGGACTGAGAGACACCAGTCAGTGTACAGATATCTCCCTGAGAGAGAGGGGACTGAGAGACACCAGTCAGTGTACAGATATCTCCCTGAGAGAGAGGACTGAGAGACACCAGTCAGTGTACAGATATCTCCCCGAGAGAGAGGGGACTGAGAGACACCAGTCAGTGTACAGATATCTCCCTGAGGGAGAGGGGACTGAGAGACACCAGTCAGTGAACAGATATCTCCCTGAGAGAGAGGACTGAGAGACACCAGTCAGTGTACAGATATCTCCCCGAGAGAGAGGGGACTGAGAGACACCAGTCAGTGTACAGATATCTCCAAGGGAGAGGGCACTGAGAGACACCAGTCAGTGTACAGATATCTGCCTGAGAGAGAGGGGACTGAGAGACACCAGTCAGTGTACAGATATCTCCCTGAGAGAGAGGGGACTGAGAGACACCAGTCAGTGTACAGATATCTCCCTGAGAGAGAGGGGACTGAGAGACACCAGTCAGTGTACAGATATCTCCCTGAGAGAGAGGGGACTGAGAGACACCAGTCAGTGTACAGATATCTCCCTGAGAGAGAGGGGACTGAGAGACACCAGTCAGTGTCCAGATATCTCCCTGAGGGAGAGGGGGACTGAGAGACACCAGTCAGTGTACAGATATCTCCCTGAGAGAGAGGGGACTGAGAGACACCAGTCAGTGTACAGATATCTCCCTGAGAGAGAGGGGACTGAGAGACACCAGTCAGAGTACAGATATCTCCCTGAGAGAGAGGGGACTGAGAGACACCAGTCAGTGTACAGATATCTCCCTGAGAGAGAGGGGACTGAGAGACACCAGTCAGTGTACAGATATCTCCCTGAGAGAGAGGGGACTGAGAGACACCAGTCAGTGTACAGATATCTCCCTGAGAGAGAGGGGACTGAGAGACACCAGTCAGTGTACAGATATCTCCCTGAGAGAGAGGGGACTGAGAGACACCAGTCAGTGTACAGATATCTCCCTGAGGGAGAGGGGACTGAGAGACACCAGTCAGTGTACAGATATCTCCCTGAGGGAGAGGGGACTGAGAGACACCAGTCAGTGTACAGATATCTCCCTGAGAGAGAGGGGACTGAGAGACACCAGTCAGTGTACAGATATCTCCCTGAGAGAGAGGGGACTGAGAGACACCAGTCAGTGTACAGATATCTCCCTGAGGGAGAGGGGACTGAGAGACACCAGTCAGTGTACAGATATCTCCCTGAGAGAGAGGGGGGACTGAGAGACACCAGTCAGTGTACAGATATCTCCCTGAGAGAGAGGGGACTGAGAGACACCATTCAGTGTACAGATATCTCCCTGAGAGAGGGGACTGAGAGACACCAATCAGTTTACAGATATCTCCCTGAGAGAGAGGGGACTGAGAGACACCAGTCAGTGTACAGATATCTCCCTGAGAGAGGGACTGAGAGACACCAGTCAGTGCACAGATATCTCCCTGAGAGAGAGGGGACTGAGAGACACCAGTCAGTGTACAGATATCTCCCTGAGAGAGAGGGGACTGAGAGACACCAGTCAGTGTACAGATATCTCCCTGAGAGAGAGGGGACTGAGAGACACCAGTCAGTGTACAGATATCTCCCTGAGAGAGAGAGGACTGAGAGACACCAGTCAGTGTACAGATATCTCCCTGAGAGAGAGGGGACTGAGAGACACCAGTCAGTGTACAGATATCTCCCTGAGAGAGAGGGGGGACTGAGAGACACCAGTCAGTGTACAGATATCTCCCTGAGAGAGAGGGGACTGAGAGACACCAGTCAGTGTACAGATATCTCCCTGAGAGAGGGGACTGAGAGACACCAATCAGTTTACAGATATCTCCCTGAGAGAGAGGGGACTGAGAGACACCAGTCAGTGTACAGATATCTCCCTGAGAGAGGGACTGAGAGACACCAGTCAGTGCACAGATATCTCCCTGAGAGAGAGGGGACTGAGAGACACCAGTCAGTGTACAGATATCTCCCTGAGAGAGAGGGGACTGAGAGACACCAGTCAGTGTACAGATATCTCCCTGAGAGAGAGGGGACTGAGAGACACCAGTCAGTGTACAGATATCTCCCTGAGAGAGAGGGGACTGAGAGACACCAGTCAGTGTCCAGATATCTCCCTGAGAGAGAGGGACTGAGAGACACCAGTCAGTGTGCAGATATCTCCCTGAGAGAGAGGGGACCGAGAGACACCAGTCAGTGTACAGATATCTCCCTGAGAGAGAGGGGACTGAGAGACACCAGTCAGTGTGCAGATATCTCCCTGAGAGAGAGGGACTGAGAGACACCAGTCAGTGTACAGATATCTCCCTGAGAGAGAGGGGACTGAGAGATACCAGTCAGTGTACAGATATCTCCTCTATAAATAAAACACCATCCCAAACAGGTAAACGAAGGAAGGAGAGTGTTTTTGGTGCCACGTTCTCTACCAGCTGCACCGTTTGAAGGAGTGTGTCGGTGACGTTTAGGGCTGAGGGGGGCGGTGAGAGAGAGAGTTGTGTCGGAGGAGATTTTGGGCGGGGCGGGAACGGGCAGCACGGGGTCCGCGTCCCGCCGGCGCGGAGGGAAAGGGCGCCAGGCCGGGGAAACTGGCCGGGCGAGGGGCGCGCTCCCTCGAACTTGACCGTCGCCGCGGCAACTCGGGCCTACTCCGGGAGGCTTCGTGCGGCGAAGGGGAATTGTGGGGCGGGGGGAGGGGCCGTTGCGGAAAAAGGAAGGGGTGAGGGGACAGACAGGGCGTGGGGTGGGAGAGGGGAGAAACCCTTGAAATAATAAAGGAACCATCCCTGGTCACGTAATCCAGCCCCCCTCTTTTAATTCGCGTCAAAAACCTTTTGATTGAAACACAAGACTTAAAATGGCAGCGGGAGAAAGGTTTTTCGTGTTAAACATGCCGAGAAACAGCGCCCTACGATTTTACTCGTACCGCCCCGCCCACTCCGCCCACCCCACCCTCCCCCCTCCCCCCCCCCCCCGACAAGATCGTTCCGGAAGGTTCCGACTGAACTAGCAATTGTCGTGCTCCTCCGTTTTGTCCCTCCTTCCCGTCTCGCTCCTGCCGCGGTTTGGCGCCTCCGAAGATGGCGGAGTTGGGGTTCGCCACCTGGTTAAGCGGGGCGGAGACCGTCCGGGGTTTGAGCTGGAGCCGCGGCCTCTGGGCTCGTTCCTCTGTGAGAGGGAGGGGGAAGGAGAGAGAGCGAGAGGGAGGGGGAAGGAGAGAGAGCGAGAGAGAGGGAGGGGGACGAGAGCGAGAGAGAGGGGAGGGAACGAGAGCGAGAGAGAGGGGAGGGAACGAGAGCGAGAGAGAGGGGAGGGAACGAGAGCGAGAGAGAGGGGGAGGGAACGAGAGCGAGAGAGAGGGGAGGGAACGAGAGCGAGAGAGAGGGGAGGGAACGAGAGCGAGAGAGAGGGGACGGGAACGAGAGCGAGAGAGAGGGGAGGGAACGAGAGCGAGAGAGAGGGGAGGGAACGAGAGCGAGAGAGAGGGGAGGGAACGAGCGAGAGAGAGAGGGGAGGGACGAGAGCGAGAGAGAGGGGAGGGAGCGAGAGCGAGAGAGAGGGGAGGGGAACGAGAGCGAGAGAGAGGGGAGGGAACGAGAGCGAGAGGGAGGGGAGGGAACGAGAGCGAGAGGGAGGGGGAGGGAACGAGAGCGAGAGGGAGGGGTAGGGAACGAGAGCGAGAGAGAGGGGAGGGAGCGAGAGCGAGAGAGAGGGGAGGGAACGAGAGCGAGAGAGAGGGGAGGGAACGAGAGCGAGAGAGAGGGGAGGGAACGAGAGCGAGAGAGAGGGGAGGGAACGAGAGCGAGAGAGAGGGGAGGGAGCGAGAGCGAGAGAGAGGGGGAGGGAACGAGAGCGAGAGAGAGGGGAGGGAACGAGAGCGAGAGGGAGGGGAGGGAACGAGAGCGAGAGGGAGGGGAGGGAACGAGAGCGAGAGGGAGGGGAGGGAACGAGAGCGAGAGGGAGGGGAGGGAAACGAGAGCGAGAGGGAGGGGAGGGAACGAGAGCGAGAGAGAGGGGAGGGAACGAGAGCGAGAGGGAGGGGAGGGAACGAGAGCGAGAGGGGAGGGGAGGGAACGAGAGCGAGAGAGGAGGGGGAGGGAACGAGAGCGAGAGGGAGGGGAGGGAACGAGAGCGAGAGAGAGGGGAGGGAACGAGAGCGAGAGAGAGGGGAGGGGGAACGAGAGCGAGAGAGAGGGGAGGGAACGAGAGCGAGAGAGAGGGGAGGGAACGAGAGCGAGAGGGAGGGGAGGGAACGAGAGCGAGAGGGGAGGGGAGGGAACGAGAGCGAGAGGGAGGGGGAGGGAACGAGAGCGAGAGGGAGGGGAGGGAACGAGAGCGAGAGGGAGGGGAGGGAACGAGAGCGAGAGGGAGGGGAGGGAACGAGAGCGAGAGGGGAGGGGGAGGGACGAGAGCGAGAGGGAGGGGAGGGAACGAGAGCGAGAGGGAGGGGAGGGAACGAGAGAGCGAGAGGGAGGGGAGGGAACGAGAGCGAGAGGGAGGGGAGGGAACGAGAGCGAGAGGGAGGGCAGGGAACGAGAGCGAGAGGGAGGGGAGGGAACGAGAGCGAGAGGGAGGGGAGGGAACGAGAGCGAGAGGGAGGGGAGGGAACGAGAGCGAGAGGGAGGGGGAGGGAACGAGAGCGAGAGAGAGGGGGAGGGAACGAGAGCGAGAGAGAGGGGAGGGAACGAGAGCGAGAGAGAGGGGAGGGAACGAGAGCGAGAGAGAGGGGAGGGGAACGAGAGCGAGAGAGAGGGGAGGGAACGAGAGCGAGAGAGAGGGGAGGGAACGAGAGCGAGAGAGGGGGGAGGGAACGAGGAGCGAGAGAGAGGGGATGGGAACGAGAGCGAGAGAGAGGGGAGGGAACGAGAGCGAGAGAGAGGGGAGGAACGAGAGCGAGAGAGAGGGGAGGAACGAGAGCGAGAGAGAGGGGAGGGAGACGAGGAGGGGAGGACGAGAGGAGAGAGGGGAGGAACGAGAGCGAGAGAGGGAGGAGGGGGAGGGGAGGAACGAGAGCGAGAGAGAGGGGAGGGAC
>NW_027139737.1:0-102770 GCF_035084215.1 Heptranchias perlo | reverse complement strand
TGTGGGCATTCTGATCATTGAACAGTCGCCGACCTGTTTCTTGTCTCTGGTGTTGTCAGTTGCTGTTTGTGATATTTTGACCACCCTGTGCCTGCTCCTTTAACGTGGGCATCAGCTGGTTTTATTGTAAATGGGTTAATAGCTCTCTCAGCAGACGGTCTTACAAAGGGATCTGCTAATGTCCAGCAGCAGTAGTGTGGCGGCTGTGGTCTGAGAACCAGTCGTTGGCCTAATAAAGAGCTCTCCGAATATCCAGGACAGTCAGACCAGGAGACGCCATGGGACGTTTTCCTACATTAAAGGCGTAGTATGAATGCAAATTATCTTACAGTGCGCCGTTCGCTGTCTTGTGATTTTTGGAGCCCAGTAGCTGACGTCCTTCTTTAGATCTGCAATTGTGCTTGGAATTACCATGGGGATCGGATATCAGTGAGGATAAAAGTGGGTGTAACTGTGTGAAAGATGTGTTGATGAGAATATGTCTAATCCATATTCAACCTCCAAAAATAAAAAGCAAAGTGGGTCTTGTTGGTGTCCCACCTTGGAGGGAGCGGAGGATCAGCCAGGGTCCCCGCTCCTGATCACGCCCCAGCATCGATGTTGGCTGAGGGCAGGGTCAGGCTTGGCTGTGATGCCCTCCACAGTCAATTGTCTCCCCCACCCTCCAGACCGTGCGTGAAGACTGATCACTGGGTGTGCGGTGCCGGCCGGTGGCCGCGCTCTCCGCCCCGCGCAAAACCGTACCCTGGTAAAGAGCTGGTGCCATCAGCCGAGGGAGGGAGAGTGTCAGGCGAGGGGCTCCAGCCGAGGGAGGGAGGGAGGGAGAGTGTCAGGCGAGGGGCTCCAGCCGAGGGAGGGAGGGAGAGTGTCAGGCGAGGGGCTCCAGCCGAGGGAGGGAGAGTGTCAGGCGAGGGGCTCCAGCCGAGGGAGGGAGGGAGAGTATCAGGCGAGGGGCTCCAGCCGAGGGAGGGAGAGTGTCAGGCGAGGGGCTCCAGCCGAGGGAGGGAGGGAGAGTATCAGGCGAGGGGCTCCAGCCGACGGAGGGAGGGAGAGTGTCAGGCGAGGGGCTCCAGCCGAGGGAGGGAGGGAGAGTGTCAGGCGAGGGGCTCCAGCCGAGGGAGGGAGGGAGAGTGTCAGGCGAGGGGCTCTAGCCGAGGGAGGGAGGGAGAGTGTCAGGCAAGGGGCTCTAGCCGAGGGAGGGAGAGTGTCAGGCGAGGGGCTCCAGCCGAGGGAGGGAGAGTGTCAGGCGAGGGGCTCCAGCCGACGGAGGGAGGGAGAGTGTCAGGCGAGGGGCTCCAGCCGAGGGAGGGAGAGTATCAGGCGAGGGGCTCTAGCCGAGGGAGGGAGAGTGTCAGGCGAGGGGATCCAGCCGACGGAGGGAGAGTGTCAGGCGAGGGGATCCAGCCGAGGGAGGGAGAGTGTCAGGCGAGGGGATCCAGCCGAGGGAGGGAGTGTGTCAGGCGAGGGGATCCAGCCGAGGGAGGGAGAGTGTCAGGCGAGGGGATCCAGCCGAGGGAGGGAGAGTGTCAGGCGAGGGGATCCAACCGAGGGAGGGAGAGTGTCAGGCGAGGGGATCCAGCCGAGGGAGGGAGAGTGTCAGGCGAGGGGCTCGACTCGGACCCTTGAGGTCCTGGCGTCTTGGACACTGGGCAGCAGGCTGGTTTGCGCCAGGTGGTTCTGGGTTTGAGAGTCAACCATTAGTGCCTTCCTTGCAATGAAATGGATACGGTCGATTGGTGTGGGAGGGTTCGGTTTATGGTGTATGACAAGGTTAAAGGCATGGGAGTGAGGTGCAGCACTGAGAGCGGGCGCCTGTGTTGTATGCTTGTTGCTGGCCTGCTGTCCTCGGAACGCAGGAAGACAAATCTGCTGGCAAGACAGCCTGCACTTATGGACCAGAGATTGCCAGCGGGTGTCTTTCAGTCATGCTATTGAGGGAGTGTGTTGGTCAGCTCTTGCAGCCGTCCTGTCAGCCAGAATAAATCGAAGCGATGACCAGAGAGTATTTAAGAGTTGCGAGCAGCCTTCAGGTATCAGAAGCTGGCAGCGGCCGCCAACGCTTCGGTTAAAAGACAAGGTGGTTGGGGGGCCGAGGGCTGTTTTATTGAGTACTGCTAAGGCTGGCAGATGAAGAGGGGAGGGAGGAGGCTCGTGTGGAGCGTAAACACCGCCACGAGCCTGTTGGGCCGAGTGGCCTGTTTCTGTGCTGTACATTCTACGTAATGCTGAGGTAACACCTGTATACAGCGATGCTGCGGTTTGTGCTTTTACGGGTGAGGCAGGTTCACATGAGGCACTGTCCATGGGTTCAGGGCCTCGTCAGGAAGCTCCGATTGACCAGGCCCCACGCAGGAGGCACACACCCCTCAGAACCCCCCCGAGAAGGTGGTGGGGGAGAGCTGGGCAACCCAAAGTCGGGGGGGGGGGAGGGGTTTGGGGCGGTGTGGGGGGTTTGGGGAAGACCCACACCACTGAAGCAGTGACAACAGAGTCACATGGACAGTCAGTGTGACAGTCGCCCTCGAGGGACCCTACCTTTAAACCATCAGGTTGGTGCTGCTGATCCTCAGTGAAATATGAGTGATGGGTTCCTGGTTTTGCCCGCTGAAGCTCTGCTGGTGCTCCTGCCTGCATTTCTATTTCTGCATGGCTCTGTTAATTACGAGGCATGGTCTAGCTTTTGCGTTTTAAAAACTTCTGTCGGAGCCTTTGCTCTTAAGAACATAAGAAATAGGAGCAGGAGCGGGCCATTCGGCCCCTCGAGCCTGCTCCGCCATTCAATCAGATCATTGCTGATCTTCAACCTCAACTCCACTTTCCTGCCTGATCCCCATATCCCTTGATTCCCCGAGAGTCCAAAAATCTATTGATCTCAGCCTTGAATATACTCAGTGACTCAGCATCCACAGCCCTCTGGGGTAGAGAATTCCAAAGATTCACAACCCTCTGAGTGAAAAAATTCCTCCTCATCTCAGTCTTAAATGTCCGACCCCTTATTCTGAGACTATGTCCCCGAGTTCTAGACTCTCCAGTCAGGGGAAACATCCTCTCAGCATTTACCCTGTCAAGCCCTGACGGAATCTTATATGATTCAATGAGATCACCTCTCATTCTTCTAAACTCCAGAGAGTATAGGCCCGTTCTACTCAATCTCTCCTCATAGGACAACCCTCTCATCCCAGGAATTAATCTAGTGAACCTTCGTTGCACCCCCCCAAGGCAAGTATATCCTTCCTTAGATAAGGAGACCAAAACTGTACACAGTACTCCAGGTGAGGTCTCACCAAAGCCCTGTACAATTGCAGTAAGACTTCCTTAACTTGTACTCCATCACCCTTGCAATAAAGGCCAACATGCCATTTCCCTTCCTAATTGCCTGCTGTACCTGCATGTTAACTTTTTGTGTTTCTTGTACAAAGACACCCAGATCTCTCTGAATACCAACATTTAATAGTTTCTCACCATTTAAAAAATGTTCTGTTTTTCTATTCTTCCTACCAAAGTGAATAACCTCACATTTCCCCACATTATACTCCATCTGCCACCTTCTTGCCCACTCACTTAACCTGACTCTATCCCTTTGCAGACTCTTTGTGTCCTCCTCACAGCTTACTTTCCCACCAAGCTTTGTATCATCAGCAAACTTGGATACATTACACTCGGTCCCTTCATCTAAGTCATTAATATAGATTGTAAATAGCTGAGGCCCAAGCACTGATCCTTGTGGCACCCCACTAGTTACAGCCTGCCAACCCGAAAATGACCCGTTTATCCCTACTCTGTTTTCTGTCCATTAACCAATCCTCTATGCATATTAATATATTATTCCCAACTGCATGAGCCCTTATCTTGTGTAACAGCCTTTTATGTGGCACCTTATCGAATGCCTTTTGAAAATCCAAATATACGACATCCACTGGTTCCCCTTTAATTCCCCAGAAAATTGCAGAAGTTGCAGCTTTGCATAAGGTTTTATTCTAACCATTTACATCGGTGGGTGTCCTGGACACTGCACTTTGTCAGCTGTGCCCCAGCACATGCAGAATTCAGACTAGGACTGCTGCTGCAGGTGGGGATGTTCCTGGGGTAATGAATCACCTTTGCTGTGATTGTCTCCCAGCCGAGGTGTGATAGGGGGCAGTTGGAAAGATTATCTGTAATCACCAGGCATTGTTCTCTGACTATATATGCTGTGCGTTTTTAGAACCCTTCACTCACCTGACGAAGGAGGAAAGCTCCAAAAGCTTGTGATTTAAAATAAAACTGTTGGACTATAATCTGGTGGTGTACGACTCCTTACATTTGTCCACCCCAGTCCATCACCGGCATCTCCACATCGCTTAGCTAGGTGTCAGCACATGGCTACTAACCGATCATGCAGCCTTTGACCTCCAGCACACAGACCCTTTGTCTGTGTACAAAAGAAAGAACTTGCAATTCTATAGCGCCTTTCATGACCTCAGGACGTCCCAAAGCACTTTGCAGCCACTGGATTCCATTTGAAGTGTGGTCACTGTTATAATGGAGGGAAATGTGACAGCCAATTTGAGCTCAGCAAGGTCCCACACACAGCAATGTGATAATGACCACATAATCTGTTTTAGTGATATGCGTTGAGTAAATATTGGCCAGGACACCGGGGAGAACTCCCCGCTCTGCTTTAAATAGTGCCATGGGATCTTTTACACCCACCTGAGGGGCAAACGGGGCCTCGGTTTAACGTTTCATCCGAAAGACGGCACCTCTGACAGTGCAGCACTCCCTCGGTACTGATGCCACAGTACTACAGAAGTGTCGGGCTAGATTTGGTGCTCGCGTCTCTGAAGTGGGACTTGAACCCACAACCTCTGACTCACGTGACAGTGCTACTCACTGAGCCAAGCTGCGCCTGTCTGGAATTATGGAGGAGAGAGAGCCCTGGTAAACAGGGCCTGATTCCCAGTACAGTGAAGTGGTGTTCCCAGACATCGGGGCAGGTTGCTGTCAATGGAGCTTGGATGGTGGGGAAGAGTTTGGAAACAATGATCAGATGAGAGGCTCAGTGCGTGAGACTGTACGTGCGTACTGAAGTTCGCTGTCCCCTGGGGTGGTTTGCTGGGTATCCTAATTCTCCAATAACTCCCCTCGCTCTGTCAGTAGATGGATTCCCACAGTGTTGATGTGGCTCCACTGTGCCAGTGCCCTGTGCCTGAGAGTGGAGTGCCAGTAATACTGGGTGTATCCATGTGAAATGAGTAGGCCAGTTTTCTGCAGCGTGCTGCCTGAGGGACCTTGTACCACACTGCTCACAACAGATCTATGTAAGAAATTTTCCTTTTCTGGCACAAGTGACATTTACAAGATAGTGTCAGACATGTCCAAGATGGCAAGATTTCACGAACAGAGACCAAGAATGGGAGTGATTGTAACTGGTCTACACTGACCATTGATGGGAGTGATTGTAACTGGTCCACACTGACCATTGATGGGAGTGATTGTAACTGGTCTACATTGACCATCGATGGGACTGATTGTAACTGGTCTACACTGACCATCGATGGGACTGATTGTAACTGGTCTACACTGACCATCGATGGGAGTGATTGTAACTGGTCTACACTGACCATCGATGGGAGTGATTGTAACTGGTCTACACTGACCATCGATGGGAATGATTGTAACTGGTCTACACTGACCATCGATGGGAGTGATTGTAACTGGTCTACACTGACCATCGATGGGACTGATTGTAACTGGTCTACACTGACCATCGATGGGAGTGATTGTAACTGGTCTACACTGACCATCGATGGGAGTGATTGTAACTGGTCCACACTGACCATCGATGGGAGTGATTGTAACTGGTCTACACTGACCATCGATGGGAGTGATTGTAACTGGTCTACACTGACCATCGATGGGACTGATTGTAACTGGTCTACACTGACCATCGATGGGAGTGATTGTAACTGGTCAACACTGACCATCGATGGGACTGATTGTAACTGGTCCACACTGACCATCGATGGGAGTGATTGTAACTGGTCCACACTGACCATCGATGGGAGTGATTGTAACTGGTCCACACTGACCATCGATGGGAGTGATTGTAACTGGTCCACACTGACCATCGATGGGAGTGATTGTAACTGGTCTACACTGACCATCGATGGGACTGATTGTAACTGGTCTACACTGACCATAGATGGGAGTGATTGTAACTGGTCTACACTGACCATCGATGGGAGTGATTGTAACTGGTCTACACTGACCATCGATGGGACTGATTGTAACTGGTCCACACTGACCATCGATGGGAGTGATTGTAACTGGTCCACACTGACCATCGATGGGAGTGATTGTAACTGGTCTACACTGACCATCGATGGGACTGATTGTAACTGGTCCACACTGACCATCGATGGGAGTGATTGTAACTGGTCTACACTGACCATCGATGGGACTGATTGTAACTGGTCTACACTGACCATCGATGGGACTGATTGTAACTGGTCCACACTGACCATCGATGGGAGTGATTGTAACTGGTCTACACTGACCATCGATGGGAGTGATTGTAACTGGTCGACACTGACCATCGATGGGACTGATTTTAACTGGTCCACACTGACCATCGATGGGAGTGATTGTAACTGGTCTACACTGACCATCGATGGGAGTGATTGTAACTGGTCTACACTGACCATCGATGGGAGTGATTGTAACTGGTCTACACTGACCATCGATGGGAGTGATTGTAACTGGTCCACACTGACCATCGATGGGAGTGATTGTAACTGGTCCACACTGACCATCGATGGGAGTGATTGTAACTGGTCTACACTGACCATCGATGGGAGTGATTGTAACTGGTCCACACTGACCATCGATGGGAGTGATTGTAACTGGTCCACACTGACCATCGATGGGAGTGATTGTAACTGGTCTACATTGACCATCGATGGGACTGATTGTAACTGGTCCACACTGACCATCGATGGGAGTGATTGTAACTGGTCTACACTGACCATCGATGGGAGTGATTGTAACTGGTCTACACTGACCATCGATGGGAGTGATTGTAACTGGTCTACACTGACCATCGATGGGAGTGATTGTAACTGGTCTACACTGACCATCGATGGGAGTGATTGTAACTGGTCTACACTGACCATCGATGGGAGTGATTGTAACTGGTCTACACTGACCATCGATGGGAGTGATTGTAACTGGTCTACACTGACCATCGATGGGAGTGATTGTAACTGGTCTACACTGACCATCGATGGGACTGATTGTAACTGGTCTACACTGACCATCGATGGGAGTGATTGTAACTGGTCTACACTGACCATCGATGGGACTGATTGTAACTGGTCTACACTGACCATCGATGGGAGTGATTGTAACTGGTCTACACTGACCATCGATGGGAGTGATTGTAACTGGTCTACACTGACCATCGATGGGAGTGATTGTAACTGGTCTACACTGACCATCGATGGGAGTGATTGTAACTGGTCTACACTGACCATCGATGGGAGTGATTGTAACTGGTCTACACTGACCATCGATGGGACTGATTGTAACTGGTCTACACTGACCATCGATGGGACTGATTGTAACTGGTCTACACTGACCATCGATGGGAGTGATTGTAACTGGTCTACACTGACCATCGATGGGAGTGATTGTAACTGGTCTACACTGACCATCGATGGGAGTGATTGTAACTGGTCTACACTGACCATCGATGGGAGTGATTGTAACTGGTCTACACTGACCATCGATGGGAGTGATTGTAACTGGTCTACACTGACCATCGATGGGACTGATTGTAACTGGTCTACACTGACCATCGATGGGACTGATTGTAACTGGTCTACACTGACCATCGATGGGAGTGATTGTAACTGGTCTACACTGACCATCGATGGGAGTGATTGTAACTGGTCTACACTGACCATCGATGGGACTGATTGTAACTGGTCTACACTGACCATCGATGGGACTGATTGTAACTGGTCTACACTGACCATCGATGGGAGTGATTGTAACTGGTCTACACTGACCATCGATGGGAGTGATTGTAACTGGTCTACACTGACCATCGATGGGAGTGATTGTAACTGGTCCACACTGACCATCGATGGGAGTGATTGTAACTGGTCCACACTGACCATCGATGGGAGTGATTGTAACTGGTCTACACTGACCATCGATGGGAGTGATTGTAACTGGTCTACACTGACCATCGATGGGAGTGATTGTAACTGGTCCACACTGACCATCGATGGGAGTGATTGTAACTGGTCCACACTGACCATCGATGGGAGTGATTGTAACTGGTCTACACTGACCATCGATGGGAGTGATTGTAACTGGTCTACACTGACCATCGATGGGAGTGATTGTAACTGGTCTACACTGACCATCGATGGGACTGATTGTAACTGGTCTACACTGACCATTGATGGGAGTGATTGTAACTGGTCTGCACTGACCATCGATGGGACTGATTGTAACTGGTCCACACTGCAGGGCTGAGAGAAAGCGAACGGAGTTGGCCACTGCAGGTTATGGAGAGGGAGAGGCTGGACATAGAATCAAAGTATCATAGAATCTTACATCATAGAACGAGGCCATTCGGCCCATTCGGCCCGTCATGCCTGTGCCCGCTCTTTGAAAGAACTCTCCAATTTTGTCAACACCCCAGCTTTTTCCCCATAACCCTGCAAATTTGCCCTCTTCAAGTCGACTGTAAAAGTTTCTACAAGTATGTGAAAAGAATAAGATTAGTGAAGGCAAATGTAGGTCCCTTACAGTCAGAAACAGGAGAACAGGGAAATGGCAGAGCAATTAAACAAATACTTTGGTTCTGTCTTCACAGAAGAGGACACAAATAACTTCCCAGAAATGCTAGGGAACTAAGGGACGAGTGAGAAGGAGGAATTAAAGGAAATTAGTATTAGTAAAAAAAATAGTGCTGGAGAAATTAATGGGACTGAAAACTGATAAATTCCCAGGACCTGATAATCAGCATCCCAGAGTACTAAAAGAGGTAGCCATGGAAATAGTGGATGCATTAGTTGTCATTTTCCAAAATTCTATAGATTATGGAACAGTTCCTGCAGATTGGAGGGTGATCCACTGGGGAAATGCTGCACTGTCCTTTCCTTATTACAATGCCCTCAGTCACTGGGACAGTACTGGGGAAATGCTGCACTCTCCTTTCCTTATTACAATGCCCTCAGTCACTGGGACAGTACTGGGGAAATGCTGCACTCTCCTTTCCTTATTACAATGCCCTCAGTCACTGGGACAGTACTGGGGAAATGCTGCACTCTCCTTTCCTTATTACAATGCCCTCAGTCACTGGGACAGTACTGGGGAAATGCTGCACTCTCCTTTCCTTATTACAATGCCCTCAGTCACTGGGACAGTACTGGGGAAATGCTGCACTCTCCTTTCCTTATTACAATGCCCTCAGTCACTGGGACAGTACTGGGGAAATGCTGCACTCTCCTTTCCTTATTACAATGCCCTCAGTCACTGGGACAGTACTGGGGAAATGCTGCACTCTCCTTTCCTTATTACAATGCCCTCAGTCACTGGGACAGTACTGGGGAAATGCTGCACTCTCCTTTCCTTATTACAATGCCCTCAGTCACTGGGACAGTACTGGGGAAATGCTGCACTCTCCTTTCCTTATTACAATGCCCTCAGTCACTGGGACAGTACTGGGGAAATGCTGCACTCTCCTTTCCTTGCATGCAGAGCAGTGCAGAAATTTCCAGGTTTATTGACGATCATCTGAGGAGCTTTCAAGGGTGATGCTTAGAACCTGCTGATGGATATGTTTGGAGAGTGAAAGAAATGAGGAATAGAGTGGGCAGGGTAAGGTTAGGCTGTGAGAATGGAACGGTTTAGTTAATTGCATTTTCAGCTCACGATGTGATTGCCGTCTGCTTGTGTATGAAGTGACGGTGTAGTGCAGGAGAGGCTGATCCCTTGTATCATATGTGGCAGGAATTTAAAGGTTTGAAGCTAAGTTGGATGTCACTGCAGTAATCCGCTCGGTGTGCACCGTGGCATCAAAATGAAAGGGACGGGGTACCAAACATAGCCCGGGCCAGGGCTGGGAGAGCTTCGATGCATGGCCATGTATCGTCAGCAGCCTGTGTGTGACCTTCAGCTTTGAGCCCAGATTAAAGATGGATGAACCCATCAGGCAGCAGAGTGCAGATCACTGCGGGTGCTTCAGAAAGCCCCAGACACACAGGAAGCCAAGGAGGGGCATGAGGGAGAGGAGTTTAAAAACCGAGGGAGGTCTCTGTAAGGTCCATGTGATGTTTGTAGTCTTCTCTATGATTTTAATGAGGGGCATAGATAAGGTCGATAGTCAAAATCTTTTCCCAAAGGTAGGGGAGTCTATAACGAGGGGGCATAGATTTAAGGTGAGAGGGGAGAGATACAAAAGGGTCCAGAGGGGCAATTTTTTCACTCAAAGGGTGGTGAGTGTCTGGAACGAGCTGCCAGAGGCAGTAGTGGAGGCGGGTACAATTTTGTCTTTTAAAAAGCATTTGGACAGTTACATGGGTAAGATGGGTATAGAGGGATATGGGCCAAGTGCAGGCAATTGGGACTAGCTTAGTGGTATAAACTGGGCGACATGGACATGTTGGGCCGAAGGGCCTGTTTCCATGTTGTAACTTCTATGATTCTAATGAATTTGTCAGTAAATTAACATTTTGGGGTTGAGGGGGTAGTTTAATTGAAGCACCTCTCAGGAGAGCATTGACTGTTGCTTCTGTTGGGGGGGAGGGAGGGAGGGAGGGGAGAGGTTCCTACCCACAAAGATCACAGCATAACCTACTGATTCCATCCCCCCCGTGGCCTGCTCAGGGTGAAGCCAGCAGTGTGCAACCTTGGTGCCCTGTTTGATCCTGAGCTGAGCTTCAGCTCCCTATCAGCTGGTTCCCACCTCCACAGCACCCATACCTCATCTCCCCTCCCCCTACACTGCACAAACCCTCCCCCACACCGTCCTCACCTTCAGACATGACTTGCCCCCGTCCTCCGAGGCCGTCCCCCTATGGGGAGACTCTCTTCCCCTGAACCCCTGCTGCCTGAGCGGTTGCCCTCTGTCCGACCCTCTCCATTGCTTCATCTCTCTCCATAACCTCCTCCCCCTTGCTTTCTCTTCCCTAAGCCGCCCCATGCTGCCTGCCTCTTCCTAAGCCCTTCACCCTTCCTTCCTCTCTCAAGCTCCATCTCCTTTCTTACGATCTCTCACAAGCCCCCTCCTCTCTTGTTGCCTATTTCACCATGAACCCCTCTCCTTGTTGGCTAGCTCTCCCGGTCCCTCCGCCTTTCACCACTTCTACAAACCGGCCTCTTCGTCCATACTTTTTCGAAAGGCCTTCGATAAGGTGCAGCATGGTAGACTCATGGCTGAAGTCAGAGCATGTGGAGTCGGGACAATTAGCAGAATGGATAGCAAGCTGGCTGCAAAACAGAAAATAGAGAGTGGGGTTAAGGGTAGCTACTCAGACTGGCGGACGGTGGGCTGTGGTGTTCCACAGGGATTTGTGCTGGGACCACTGTTGTTGTTCACAATTTATACAAACAATTTGGACTCAGGAATCGGAAGTACAATTTCAAAATGTGCAGATGACACCGAATTGTGAGATATATTTAATACTGAGGAGGACTGTGACAAAATACAAGAAAATGTTAACAAACTTGCAGAATGGGCGTGTAATTGGCAAATGAATTTCAATATAGGTAAGTGTGAGATGGTGCATTTTGGTAGGAGGAATGAGGAGGCCACCTACTGCTTGGAAAATAAGAGTCCAAATGGGGTAGAGGAGCAAAGGGATAGAATTATAGAATGATTACAGCACTGAAGGAGGCCATTTGGCCCATTGATCCCGTGCTGGCTCTTTGTAAGAGCAGTCCAGTTAGTCCCATTCCCCCGCTCTTTCCCCGTAACCCTGCAATTTTTTTCTCTTCAATTTCTTTTTGAAAGCCACGATTGAATCTGCTTCCACTACCCTTTCAGGCAGTGCGTTCCAGATCATAGCAACTCACTGCGGAAAAAAGTTTTTCCTCATGTCGCCTTTGGTTCTTTTACCAATTACCTTAAATCTCTGGTTCTTCACCCTTCCGCCAATGGGAACAGTTTCTCTTTACTTACTTTATCTAAACCCGTCATGATTTTGAGTATCTCTATCAAATCTCCCATCAACCTTCTCTGCTCTAAGGAGAACAACCCCAGCTTCTCCAGTCTATCCACCTAACTGAAGTCCCTCATCACTGGAATCATTCTAGTAAATCTCTTCTGCACCCTCTCTGAGGCCTTCACATCTTTCCTAAAGTGCGGTGCCCAGAACTGGACACAATACTCCAGCTGAGGCCTAACCAGTGTTTTATAAAGGTTCAACATAACTTTCTTGCTTTTGTACTCTATGCCTCTATTTATAAATGTAAGGAATCTTACAACACCAGGTTATAGTCCAACAATTTTATTTTAAAATCACAAGCTTTTGGAGATTATCCCCTTCGTCAGGTGAAGGGGATAATCTCCGAAAGCTTGTGATTTTAAAATAAAATTGTTGGACTATAACCTGGTGTTGTAAGATTCCTTACATTTGTCCACCCCAGTCCATCACCGGCATCTCCACATCATGGCTTCTATTTATAAAGCCCAGGATCCCTCATGCTTTTTTAACCACTTTCTCAACCTGTCCAGTCACCTTCAACGATTTGTGCACATATACCCCCAGATCTCTCTGTTCCTGTACCCCGTTAGACTTGTACCATTTAGTTTATATTGCCTCTCCTTGTTCTTCCTCCCAAAATGTATCACTTCACACTTCTCTGCGTTAATTTCATCTGCCACGTGTCCGCTCATTCCACCAACCTGTCTATATCCTCTTGAAATCTATCTCTATCCTCCTCACTGTTCACTACACTTCCAAGATTTGTGTCATCTGCAAATTTTGAAATTGTGCCCTGGACATCCAAGTCATTAATATATATCAAGAAAAGCAGTGGTCCCAGCACTGACCCTGGGGAACACCACTGTACACCTCCCTCCAGTCCGAAAAACAACCGTTCACCACTACTCTCTGTTTCCTGTCAATTAGCCAATTTCGTATCCATGCTGCTACTGCCCCCTTTTATTCCATGGGCTTCAATTTTGCTGATAAGCCTATTATGTGGCACTTTATCAAACAGCTTTTGAAAGTCCATTTACACCACATCAACTGCATTACCCTCATCAATCCTTTCTGCATCAAAAAACTCAATCAAGTTAGTTAAACACGATTTTCCTTTAACAAATCCATGCTGGCTTTCCTTAATTAATCCACTCTTGTCCAAGTGACTATTAATATTGTCCTGGATTATCATTTCTAAAAGCTTCCCCATCACCGATGTTAATCTGACTGGCCTGAGGATATAGACAGGCTGGTGGAATGGGCGGCCAAACGGCAGATAAAGTCGATGCAGAGAGGTGCGAAGGGATATATTGCTGGGTTTATCCTTACGCACTTTTTTTGAACAAGGGTGTAACATTTGCAATTCTCCAATCCTCTGGCACCATCCCTGTATCTAAGGATGTTTGGAAGATTATGGCCAGTACCTCTGCAATTTCCACCCTTACTTCCCTCAGCAACCTAGGATGCATCCCATCCGGACCGGGTGACTTATCTACTTTAAGTACAGCCAGCCTTTCTAGTACCTCCTCTTTATCAATTTTTAGCCCATCCAGTATATCAACTACCTCTTTTACTGTGACTTTGGCAGCATCTTCTTCCTTGGTAAAGACAGATGCAAAGTACTCATTTAGTACCTCGGCCATGCCCTCTGCCTCCATATGTAGATCTCCGTTTTGAATCTAGGTCTACAGATACATAAATCATTAAAAGTAGCAATGCAGGTTAACAAAGCTATAAAAAAAGTACAAACCAAGCACTGGGGTTCATTTCTAGAGGGATAGAATTGAAAAGCAGAGAAACTTATATAGAACCTTGGTTAGACCCCACTTGGAGTACTGTGAACAGTTCTGGTCTCCATATTATAAAAAGGATATAGAGGCACTGGAGAAGGTGCAAAAAAGATTTACTAGGATGATACCAGAACTGAGAGGTTATACCTATCAGGAAAGATTGAACAGGCTGGGGCTCTTTTCTCTAGAAAAGAGAAGACTGAGGGGTGACCTGATCGAGGTCTTTAAGATCATGAAAGGATTTGATAGGGTAGACGTAGAGATGTTTCCAGTGGTGGGACAGTCCAAAACTAGGGGCCACAAATATAAAGTCGTCCCTAATAAATCCAATAGGGAATTCAGGAGAAACTTCGTTACCCAGAGAGTGGTTAGAATGTGGAACATGTGACCACAAGGAGTAGTTGAGGCAAATAGCATAGATGCTGTTAGATAAGTGCATAAGGGAGCGAGGAATCGAAGGATATGCTGATAGGGTGAGATGAAGAGGGGAGGGTGGAGGATCGTGTGGAGCATCAATGCCGGCACAGACCAGTTGGGCTGAATGGCCTGTTTCTGTTCTGTAAATTCTATGTAACTCTGTGCTTCGAGTAACCTCAACAGCAACTTGCATTTAAATCGCGCCTTTAATGTAGTAAAACGTCTCCGGAGCTTTATCAGACAAAGCAATTGACACCGAACCATATGAGACATTTGGAGAGATGACCAAAAGTTTGGTCGAAGGCGTAGGTTTTAAGGAGTGCCTTGAAGGAGGAGAGAGGGGTAGAGAGGTTTAGGGAGGGAATTCCAGAGCTTGGGGCCTAGGCAGCTGAAGGCACGGGTCGATGGAAATTGGGATGGACAAGAGGCAAGAATTGGAGAAGCGCAGAGATATCGGAGGGTTGTAGGGCTGGAGGAGGTTACAGAGATAGGGAGGGGCGAGGCCATGGAGGGATTTAAGCACAAGTATGAAAATGTTAAAATGGAGGCATTGCTGGATCGGGAGCCAGTGTAGGTCAACGAGCACAAGGGTGATGGGTGAACGGGACTCAGAACACAGGAGCAGGAGGAGTCCATTCAGCCTGTTTCACTAGGTGCTGTATAGGGTGCAGAGTAGCAGAGGCTTGAACGAGCTAAAGTTTGTAGAGGGTGGGAGGCCAACCAGGAGAGCATTGGAATAGTCGAGTCTGGTGGGTTTTGGAAGCAGAATGGGCTGAGGTAGTGGGGGTGGAGTTCAGCGTTGGAAGTAGGCACTCTCCCTCCGAGTGCATGATATTGGGGAGAAAGGGAAATGTAAAGAAACCCGAGAGGCAATGAAAAGCAAAGCCTGTCCAAGCTGATGTCTCCATGGTTCTCCAGCAGACGCATGGGAGCTGATAGGTGAGGCTACAAGGTGTGTGGAGCTTCATAAAATAATGAACACCTCGCTAACAGCTAGTGGCAAAATTAAAGGTATATGAGCCAACAGGATGGTCCATTTAGCAACAGGGAGCAGTGAACTGAAGTACAGGGCAGGATCTGGCTCTTGTATTGGGTGCAGCACGTCTGATAGTACATCAAAACTTCTTAAAGGAAGGCGTTCCCTTACGTGGTCTTTTTTAAGGTGTCAGCCTTGGGCCAGTTGGTACCAGTCTCCCCTGGGAGTCAGAGGTCTTGGGTTCAAGCCCCACTCTAGAGACTTGAGCACATAATCCAGGCCAACACTCCAGGGAGCGCCGCGCTGCCTGCGGGGCGGTACCGAGGGAGCGCCGCGCTGCCTGGTGCCTTCTGTTGGATTAGACGTAAAACCGAGGCCCCCTCTGCCCTCTCAGGTGGACGTAAGAGATCCCACAGCGCTATTGGAAGAGCTGGGGAGTTCTCCCCATATCTCAACCAACGTCACTGACACATTATCTGGTCATTTATCACATTTCTGTTTGTGGGAGCTTGCTGTGCGCAAACTGGCTGCCACATTTCCCACATTACAACAGTGACTACATTTCAAAAGCACTTCATTGGTTGTAAACAGCTTTCGGACCGCCCTGAGGTGGTGAAAGACGCTTTATGATTACACGTTCTTCTTAACTGGAGAACGCTGCAATCTGAAGGAGCAGCTCCTTAAATCATTCAAATTGAAGTGCTGTTGCTCCATACTCCAAAAAAAAAAAGGTTCTTGTTGGAGGAAAAGCCCAGGCTGGGCAGTCCCCTTTGCCATGAGCCGTGAACAGATGGCTGCCTGAAGGTACTGCTGAATGTGCTGACAGTATTGGTGCTGACTGAGGTTTTAAAAGGGTCTCCAGAAGGCGATTTGTGGGAGGTGGACTGTATCTGGTGCACCAGCTACAGTTGGGTTGTGCTTGTTTGGGAATGGTCTGCTGCTATATGGAGTCCAGTGTAATAGAATCATAGAATATTTACGGCACAGAAGGAGGCCATTCGGCCCATCGTGTCTGCACCGGCTGAGAAACGAGCCATCCAGCCTAATCCCACTTTCCCGCATTTGGTCTGTAGCTCTGCAGGTCGAGGCTCTTCAGGTGCACATCCAGGGATTTTTTAAATGAGTTGAGGGTTTCTGCCTCTCCCACCCTCTCGGGCAGTGAGTTCCAGACCACCCTCTGGGTGAAAAAATCTTTCCTCATTTCCGCTCTAATCCTTCTACCAATCACTTTAAATCTATGCCCCCTGGTTATTGACCCCTCCGCTAAGGGAAATAGGTCCTTCCTATCCACTCTACCAAGGCCCCTCATAATTTTATACACCTCAATTAAATCTCTCCTCAGCCTCCTCTGTTCCAAGGAAAACAACCCCAGCCTATCCAATCTGTCATCATAGCTAAAATTCTCCAGCCCTGGCAACATCCTCGTAAATCTCCTCTGTACTCTCTCTAGTGCAGTCACATCTTTCCTGAAATATGGTGACCAGAAACGTAAGCAGTACTCAAGCTGTGGCCTAACTAATGTTTTATTCAGTTCCAGCATAACCTCCCTGCTCTTATATTCTATGCCTCAGCTAATAAAGGAAAGTATCCCGTATGCCTTTTTAACCACCTTATCTACCTGTCCTGCTACCTTCAGGGATCTGTGGACATGCACTCCAAGGTCCCTCACTTCCTCTACACCTCTCAGTATCCTCCCATTTATTGTGTATTCCCTTGCCTTGTTTGCCCTCCCCAAATGCATTACCTCACACTTCTCCGGATTGAATTCCATTTCCCACTTTTCTGCCCACCTGACCAGTCCATTGATATCTTCCTGCAGTCTACAGCTTTCCTCCTCACTATCAACCACACGGCCAATTTTTGTATCATCTGCAAACTTCTTAATCATGCCCCCCTACGTTTAAGTCCAAATCGTTAATGTATACCACAAAAAGCAAGGGACATAGTACTGACCCCTGCGGGACCCCACTGGAAACAGCCTTCCAGTCGCAAAAACACCCGTCGACCATTACCCTTTGCTTCCTGCCACTGAGCCAATTTTGGATCTAATTTGCCACTTTCCTTTGGATCCCATGGGCCTTAACTTTTTTGACCAATCTGCCATGTGGGATCTTGTCAAAAGCCTTGCTAAAATCCATGTAGATGACATCAATTGTGCCACCCTCATCGATCCTCCTTGTCACCTCCTTGAAAAATTCAATCAAAGTTCGTCAGACACGACCTCCCCTTAACAAATCCATGCTGACTGTCCTTGATTAACCTGTGCCTTTCTAAATGACGATTTATCCTGTCCCTCAGAATTGTTTCCAATAATTTGCCCACCACCGAGGTTAGACTGACTGGCCTGTAATTACTTGGTCTACCCTTCGCTCCCCTTTTAAACAATGGTACAACATTAGCAGTCCTCCAATCCTCCGGCACTACCCCTGTATCCAGTGAAGTTTGGAAAATGATTATTAAAGCCTCCGCTATTTCCTCCCTGGCTTCTCTTAACAGCCTGGGATATATTTCATCCGGCCCTGGTGATTTATCCACTTTCAAAGATGCTAATCCCCTTAATACTTCCTCTCTCACTATGTTTATCCCATCCAATATTTCACACTCCTCCTCCTTAACTACAATGTCTCCATCATCCCTCTCCTTTGTGAAGACACATGCAAAGTATTCATTGAGAACCAGACCCACATCTTCCGCCTCCACACACAGGTTACCTTTTTGGTCTCTAATAGGCCCGACTCTTAGTTATCCTCTTGCTCTTAATGTATTTATAAAACATCTTTGGGTTTTCCATGATTTTACCTGCTATTATTTTTTCATGCCCTCTCTTTGCTTTCCTAATTTCCTTTTTAACTTCACCCCTGCACTTTCTAGACTCCTCTCGGCTTTCCGTAGTATTGAGTTCCTGGTGTCTATCATAGGCTTTCTTTTTTTTGCCTTATCTTACCCTGAATACTTCTTGACATCCAGGCGGCGGGGGGGGGAGTGGTCTAGATTTGGCAGCCCCTCCCTTTTTCTTTGTGGGAACATGTTTACTCTGAACCCCTTGAATCTCCCCTGTGACTGTCTCCCACTGCTCTGACACTGATTTACCTTCAAGTCGCTGTTTCCAGTTTACTTCTGATAAATCAATTCTCAGTTTAGTAAAATTGGCCTTTCCCCAATTGAAAACTTTAACTCTTGCTCTGTCTTTGTCCTTTTCCATAACTATGCTAAAACTAACTGTATTATGATCACTACCACCAAAATACTCTCCCACTGATACTCCTTCCACCTGCCCCTCTTCATTTCCTAGAACTAAATCCAGAACTGCCCCCCCTCCTCTTGTTGGGCTGGCTATCTACTGACTAAACAAATTCTCCTGAGTGCAATTTAAGAATTCTCCGCCCTCTATACCCTTCACTCTGTTGGTATCCCAGTTAATATTCGGGTAGTTGAAATCCCCTACTATTACTGTCCTTCCTGAATCATACTCTGGAATTCTCTCCCTACACCTCTCTCTCCTCCTTTAAGACACTCTTTAAAACCTACCTATTTGACCAGGCTTTTGGTCACCTGTGCCAATATCTCCTTATGTGGCTCAGAGTCAAATTTTGTTTGATAATCGCTCCTGTGAAGCGCCTTGGGAGGTTTTACTACGTTGAAGGCGCTATATAAATGCAAATAGTTGCAGAGTCTGGTGTATGGGTCACACCATCCCACCTGTTACCTGAGGGGGCTTTGTTTTGAATGATGACTCTTTGGATGACGTTGACTCCTTGCTGGGGTACAGTACCACGAGTACTGGCAGACCTTTGCTCTCTCCCTTAATTAGCCGTCTGTTTGGACCCAGACTGCACGAATGTACATACCCTTGAGGAATAAAAACTTCACAGGAAAAGTGATCTAACTGTGACTAACAAGAGAAGTTAAGGATAGTATTAGATTAAAAAAGAAGCTTACAATGTTGCCAAAAAGAGTAGTAAGTCTGAGGATTGGGAGGGTTTTAGAAATCAGCAAAGGATGACCAAAAAATTGATAGAGAGAAAATAGAATATGAGAGTAAACTAGCAAGAAATATAAAAACCGATTGTAAGAGCTTCTACAAGTAAGTATAAAGGAGGAGATTAGTGAAAGTAAACGTTGGTCCCTTAAAGGCTGAGACTGGAGAAATAATAATGGGGAATCAGGAAATGGCAGAGAAGTTAAACAAATATTTTATATCTGTGTTCACAGTAGAAGACACAAAAAACATACTGGAAATAGTGGGGAACCAAGGGTCTAATGAGAGGGAGGAACTTAAAGTAATTAAAATTAGTAAAGAAAAAGTACTGGAGAAATTAATGGGACTAAAAGCCAACAAATCCCCTGGACCTGATGGTCTACACCCTCGGGTTTTAAGAGGTGGAGGCAGAGATAGTGGATGCATTGGTTTTGATCTTCTAGAATTCCTTGGATTCTGGAATGGTCCCCGTGGATTGGAGGGTAGCAAATGTCACCCCGCTATTCAAGAAAGGAGGGAGAGAGAAAACAGGGAACGACAGGCGAGTTAGCCTGACATCAGTCGTAAGGAAAATGCTAGAATCTATTATTAAGGACGTAGTGACAGGGCATTTAGAAAATCATAATATGATTAGGCAGAGTCAACATAGTTTATGAAGGGGAAATCATGTATGACAAATTTATTAGAGTTTTTTGAGGGTGTAACTAGCAGGGTAGATAAAGGGGAACCAGTGGATGTAGTATATTTGGATTTTCAAAATGCATTCGATAAGGTGGTTACACAAGATAAGGGCTCATGGGGTTGGGGTTAATATATCAGCATGGATAGAGGATTGGATAACGGACAGAAAAGAGAGAGTAGGAATAAACGGGTCATTTTCAGGATGGCAGGCAGTAACTAGTGGGGTGCCGCAGGGATCAGTGCTTGGGCCTCAGCTATTTACAATCTATATTAATAACTTGGATGAAGGGACAGAGTGTAATGTATCCAAGTTTGCTGACAATATGAAACTAGGTGGGAAAGTAAACTGTGAGGAGGGCACAAAAAGTCTGCAAAGGGATATAGACAGATTAAGTGAGTGGGCAAGAAGGTGGCAGATGGAGTATAATGTGGGGAAATGTGAGGTTATTCACTTGGTTAAGAATAATAGAAAAAAGGAATATTTTTTAAATGGTGAGAAACTGTGAAATGTTGGCATTCAGAGGGATCTGGGTGTCCTTGCACATGAAACATAAAAAGTTAACATGCAGGTACAGCAAGCAATTAGGAAGGCAAATGGCATGTTGCCCTTCATTGCAAGGAGGTTGGAGTACAAGAGTAAGGAAGTCTGACGACAATTGTACAGGGCTTTGGTGAGACCTCACCTGGAGCACTGTGCACAGTTTTGGCCTCTTGACCGAAAGAAGGATATACTTGGCCTGTCGGGGAGTGAGGTAGTTTGTGTTGATTTATTGTGGACAGGGAGTGAGGTAGTTTGTGTTGATCCTCTGTGGACGGGGAGTGAGGTAGTTTGTGTTGATTCATTGTGGACAGGGAGTGAGGTAGTTTGTGTTGATCCATTGTGGACAGGGAGTGAGGTAGTTTGTGTTGACCCACTGTGGACAGGGAGTGAGGTAGTTTGTGTTGATCCTCTGTGGACAGGGAGTGAGGTAGTTTGTGTTGATTCATTGTGGACAGGGAGTGAGGTAGTTTGTGTTGATCCATTGTGGACAGGGAGTGAGGTAGTTTGTGTTGATCCTCTGTGATCGGGGAGTGAGGTAGTTTGTGTTGATCCTCTGTGGACGGGGAGTGAGGTAGTTTGTGTTGATTCATTGTGGACAGGGAGTGAGGTAGTTTGTGTTGATCCATTGTGGACAGGGAGTGAGGTAGTTTGTGTTGACCCACTGTGGACAGGGAGTGAGGTAGTTTGTGTTGATCCTCTGTGGACAAGGAGTGAGGTAGTTTGTGTTGATTCATTGTGGACAGGGAGTGAGGTAGTTTGTGTTGATCCATTGTGGACAGGGAGTGAGGTAGTTTGTGTTGATCCTCTGTGGACAGGGAGTGAGGTAGTTTGTGTTGATTCACTGTGGACAGGGAGTGAGGTAGTTTGTGTTGATTCACTGTGGACAGGGAGTGAGGTAGTTTGTGTTGATCCATTGTGGACAGGGAGTGAGGTAGTTTGTGTTGACCCACTGTGGACAGGGAGTGAGGTAGTTTGTGTTGATCCTCTGTGGTCGGGGAGTGAGGTAGTTTGTGTTGACCCACTGTGGACAGGGAATGAGGTAGTTTGTGTTGATTCACTGTGGACAGGGAGTGAGGTAGTTTGTGTTGACCCACTGTGGACAGGGAGTGAGGTAGTTTGTGTTGACCCTCTGTGATCGAGGAGTGAGGTAGTTTGTGTTGACCCTCTGTGGACTGGGAGTGAGGTAGTTTGTGTTGACCCACTGTGGACAGGGAGTGAGGTAGTTTGTGTTGACCCTCTGTGATCGGGGAGTGAGGTAGTTTGTGTTGACCCACTGTGGACAGGGAGTGAGGTAGTTTGTGTTGACCCACTGTGGACAGGGAGTGAGGTAGTTTGTGTTGATCCTCTGTGGTCGGGGAGTGAGGTCGTTTGTGTTGACTCTCTGTGGTCGGGGAGTGAGGTAGTTTGTGTTGACCCACTGTGGACAGGGAGTGAGGTAGTTTGTGTTGACCCTCTGTGATCGGGGAGTGAGGTAGTTTGTGTTGACCCTCTGTGGTCGGGGAGTGAGGTAGTTTGTGTTGACCCACTGTGGACAGGGAGTGAGGTAGTTTGTGTTGACCCTCTGTGATCGGGGAGTGAGGTAGTTTGTGTTGACCCTCTGTGGTCGGGGAGTGAGGTAGTTTGTGTTGACCCACTGTGGACAGGGAGTGAGGTAGTTTGTGTTGACCCTCTGTGATCGGGGAGTGAGGTAGTTTGTGTTGACCCTCTGTGATCGGGGAGTGAGGTAGTTTGTGTTGACTCTCTGTGATCGGGGAGTGAGGTAGTTTGTGTTGACCCTCTGTGATCGGGGAGTGAGGTAGTTTGTGTTGACCCTCTGTGATCGGGGAGTGAGGTAGTTTGTGTTGACTCTCTGTGATCAGGGAGTGAGGTAGTTTGTGTTGACCCTCTGTGATCGGGCAGTGAGGTAGTTTGTGTTGACCCTCTGTGGTCGGGGAATCGAATGGTTTGAGGTTGCCGAGATCGGATGGTGTTGACAGGATCCAGGCCCTCTCGCTGGTTTGAGCTGTCACTGTCCCAGCATAGCCCCCGTGACAAACCATTTGGAGGTGATGAGTTTTTAGTGTCGAGGACACACAATTGATGGTACGATAATGGGTCGCAATTGGCAGTCGTCTCCGAGAATCTGATGATAGGTCTCAGTACGAATACTGCAATAGGTTAAATGTAGAAAATTATTGCAGCGTACAGCTTGCCTCCCAATGCTGACAATGCAGTGTGTCCTGTCAGAAATCAGACCTGCACTCCACTCCACTCCATCCCCTGAGTCACTGCTTGGAAATGCTGATTTTCTGGTGGCTGTGAATTGCAGTGTTTCCAACCCCCCCTCTCAAACCCTGTTTTCCCTATTAATTTCACTCACTACCCTCTCCATTTTCTTCCTTTCGATCAACACCTCTTGATCTTTCCTGAAAATGGTGCCCATATTGTTTCTGTTCTTTTTTGTTGCCCCTGCAGACCGGATCTCGGTGTATCCATTGCGCTGACCTTGGAGCAGGGTTTCAGCTGGGCTCAGTGTTGGTTTGCAGCTGTCAGCGTTTTTTGCATCACCGTGTGCCTGAGATACAAATCCCGCTCTGTTTAAATATTTTCAGGTTGCGGTTTTACTGCCACACGCACCTATCGACGGAGAAATGCACGTTTCTCAGCTCCCTCTTTTGTACTCGTAAACTGTGTGAGTCGCACTGCTTGTGTACTCGGCACAATGTAATCATCATACTGTGCTTAAATTAACAGTTTCCAATGTCACGAGCCCTTATTATGGACAGAGATTCGAGAACGGATATCTGATTCTGGTGAACTACGATCCTACGGATTCCACAGGCAGGGTTGCAGCATCATCACTGTCTGCAGGAAGAATCACAAGGTAGCATTTTATTCGGGGGGTTCGGGTGGTTTATATATAGAATAACAGATACCCGGGAGTGAGTTACAGGCTGGAATCTAATCGAGGGGTTCGGGTGGTTCATATATAGAATAACAGATACCCGGGAGTGAGTTACAGGCTGGAATCTAATCGAGGGGTTCGGGGTGTTTATATATAGAATAACAGATACCCGGGAGTGAGTTACAGGCTGGAATCTAATCGAGGGGTTCGGGTGGTTTATATATAGAATAACAGATACCCGGGAGTGAGTTACAGACTGGAATCTAATCGAGGGGTTCGGGGTGTTTATATATAGAATAACAGATACCCGGGAGTGAGTTACAGACTGGAATCTAATCAAGAGGTTCGGGGGGTTTATATATAGAATAACAGATACCCGGGAGTGAGTTACAGGCTGGAATCTAATCGAGGGGTTCGGGGGGTTTATATATAGAATAACAGATACCCGGGAGTGAGTTACAGACTGGAATCTAATCGAGGGGTTCGGGTGGTTTATATATAGAATAACAGATACCCGGGAGTGAGTTACAGGCTGGAATCTAATCGAGGGGTTCGGGTGGTTTATATATAGAATAACAGATACCCGGGAGTGAGTTACAGACTGGAATCTAATCGAGGGGTTCGGGTGGTTCATATATAGAATAACAGATACCCGGGAGTGAGTTACAGGCTGGAATCTAATCGAGGGGTTCGGGGTGTTTATATATAGAATAACAGATACCCGGGAGTGAGTTACAGGCTGGAATCTAATCGAGGGGTTCGGGTGGTTTATATATAGAATAACAGATACCCGGGAGTGAGTTACAGACTGGAATCTAATCGAGGGGTTCGGGGTGTTTATATATAGAATAACAGATACCCGGGAGTGAGTTACAGACTGGAATCTAATCAAGAGGTTCGGGGGGTTTATATATAGAATAACAGATACCCGGGAGTGAGTTACAGGCTGGAATCTAATCGAGGGATTCGGTTGGTTTATATATAGAATAACAGATACCCGGGAGTGAGTTACAGGCTGGAATCTAATCGAGGGGTTCGGGTGGTTTATATATAGAATAACAGATACCCGGGAGTGAGTTACAGACTGGAATCTAATCGAGGGGTTCGGGGGGTTTATATATAGAATAACAGATACCTGGGAGTGAGTTACAGGTTGGAATCTAATCGAGGGGTTCGGGGTGTTTATATATAGAATAACAGATACCCGGGAGTGAGTTACAGACTGGAATCTAATCGAGAGGTTCAGGTGGTTTATATATATAATAACAGATACCCGGGAGTGAGTTTCAGGCTGGAATCTAATCGAGGGATTCGGTTGGTTTATATATATAATAACAGATACCCGGGAGTGAGTTACAGGCTGGAATCTAATCGAGGGGTTCGGGGGGGTTTATATATAGAATAACAGATACCCGGGAGTGAGTTTCAGGCTGGAATCTAATCGAGGGGTTCGGGGGTTTATATATAGAATAACAGATACCCGGGAGTGAGTTACAGGCTGGAATCTAATCGAGGGGTTCGGGGGGTTTATATATAGAATAACAAATACCCGGGAGTGAGTTACAGGCTGGAATCTAATCGAGGGGCTCGGGTGGTTTATATATAGAACAACAGATACCCAGGAGTGAGTTACAGGCTGGAATCTAATCGAGGGGTTCGGGGGGTTTATATATAGAATAACAGATACCCAGGAGTGAGTTACAGGCTGGAATCTAATCGAGGGGTTCGGGGGGTTTATATATAGAATAACAGATACCCGGGAGTGAGTTACAGGCTGGAATCTAATCGAGGGGTTCGGGGGGTTTATATATAGAATAACAGATACCCAGGAGTGAGTTACAGGCTGGAATCTAATCGAGGGGTTCGGGGGGTTTATATATAGAATAACAGATACCCGGGAGTGAGTTACAGGCTGGAATCTAATCGAGGGGTTCGGGGGGTTTATATATAGAATAACAGATACCCGGGAGTGAGTTACAGGCTGGAATCTAATCGAGGGGTTCGGGTGGTTTATATATAGAATAACAGATACCCGGGAGTGAGTTACAGACTGGAATCTATTCGAGGGGTTCGGGGGGTTTATATATAGAATAACAGATACACAGGAGTGAGTTACAGGCTGGAATCTAATCGAGGGGTTCGGGGGGTTTATATATAGAATAACAGATACCCAGGAGTGAGTTACAGGCTGGAATCTAATCGAGGGGTTTGGGGGGGGTTTATATATAGAATAACAGATACCCGGGAGTGAGTTACAGGCTGGAATCTAATCGAGGGGTTCGGGGGGTTTATATATAGAATAACAGATACCCGGGAGTGAGTTACAGACTGGAATCTAATCGGGGGGTTCGGGGGGTTTATATATCGAATAACAGATACCCGGGAGTGAGTGACAGGCTGGAATCTAATCGAGGGGTTCGGGGGGTTTATATATAGAATAACAGATACCCGGGAGTGAGTTACAGACTGGAATCTAATCGAGGGGTTCGGGGGTTTATATATAGAATAACAGATACCTGGGAGTGAGTTACAGGCTGGAATCTAATCGAGGGGTTCGGGGGGTTTATATATAGAATAACAGATACCCGGGAGTGAGTTACAGGCTGGAATCTAATCGAGGGGTTCGGGGTGTTTATATATAGAATAACAGATACCCGGGAGTGAGTTACAGGCTGGAATCTAATCGAGGGGTTCGGGGGGTTTATATATAGAATAACAGATACCCAGGAGTGAGTTACAGGCTGGAATCTAATCGAGGGGTTCGGGGGGTTTATATATAGAATAACAGATACCCGGGAGTGAGTTACAGGCTGGAATCTAATCGAGGGGTTCGGGGGGTTTATATATAGAATAATAGATACCCGGGAGTGAGTTACAGGCTGGAATCTAATCGAGGGGCTCGGGTGGTTTATATGTAGAATAACAGATACCCGGGAGTGAGTTACAGGCTGGAATCTAATCGAGGGGCTCGGGTGGTTTATATGTAGAATAACAGATACCCAGGAGTGAGTTACAGGCTGGAATCTAATCGAGGGGTTCGGGTGGTTTATATATAGAATAACAGATACCCGGGAGTGAGTTACAGACTGGAATCTAATCGAGGGGCTCGGGTGGTTTATATGTAGAATAACAGATACCCAGGAGTGAGTTACAGGCTGGAATCTAATCGAGGGGTTCGGTGGTTTATATATAGAATAACAGATACCCGGGAGTGAGTTACAGACTGGAATCTATTCGAGGGGTTCGGGGGGTTTATATATAGAATAACAGATACACAGGAGTGAGTTACAGGCTGGAATCTAATCGAGGGGTTCGGGTGGTTTATATATAGAATAACAGATACCCAGGAGTGAGTTACAGACTGGAATCTAATCGAGGGGTTCGGGGGTGTTTATATATCGAATAACAGATACCCGGGAGTGAGTTACAGACTGGAATCTAATCGAGGGGTTCGGGGGGTTTATATTTAGAATAACAGATACCCGGGAGTGAGTTACAGGCTGGAATCTAATCGAGGGGTTCGGGGGGTTTATATATAGAATAACAGATACCCGGGAGTGAGTTACAGACTGGAATCTAATCGAGGGGTTCGGGGGGTTTATATATAGAATAACAGATACCCGGGAGTGAGTTACAGACTGGAATCTAATCGAGGGGTTCGGGGGGTTTATATATAGAATAACAGATACCCGGGAGTGAGTTACAGACTGGAATCTAATCGAGGGGTTCGGGGGGTTTATATATAGAATAACAGATACCCGGGAGTGAGTTACAGACTGGAATCTAATCGAGGGGTTCGGGGGGTTTATATATAGAATAACAGATACCCGGGAGTGAGTCACAGACTGGAATCTAATCGAGGGGTTCGGGGGGTTTATATATAGAATAACAGATACCCAGGAGTGAGTTACAGGCTGGAATCTAATCGAGGGGTTCGGGGGGTTTATATTTCGAATAACAGATACCCAGGAGTGAGTTACAGGCTGGAATCTAATCGAGGGGTTCGGGGCGGTGGGGTGGTCTCTGTGTAGACTAATAGATAAAAGTGCCCATTACCGATGGGTAACATTGAGTGCCCAGTGTCGTCCCCCCCCCCCCCCCCCCCCCTAATTTCCCGAGGGCAAAACTGGCCTGGTCACGATTTCCCCTGTGGGCTTTACTCCATGTTCCATCCACACACAGTTCAGAGGAGGGGGGCTTGATTTGCACTGTTCGTGTTTATCCAACTGTAACTCCCTGGCGTGCAGTTCAACAGTTTGTATCTGTACTCCGTGCGCTGCAGTCTGGTATGGGAGGGGGCTAACCAGAGTCGAGAAGATAGGTACGGATCTGTGCTCCGGGGTGAGGTTGAAGTTGCTCCTCCCTGCTGGGTCTGTAAAAGGAGCTGGAATTGGTACCATCAGTAAGGGAGGAGAGCTGCATGCACAGCATTCCCCTGTATAAATCACAGCCCTTAGCCTGACCATGCAGCATATAGAGTGGAGCAGTGTACTCCTTGGCTGTTGGCCAGGTTGCTACGGGAAGCTCGGGCACTCCCTTCTCTCCTCTAATCCCTCCTTCGCCCCTCTCTCCCTCTTACTGCCCTCCCTCAAGAAAGGAGCGCGGGGCGGCCGTCCTGCCGGAGCAGCAGCGCAGCTGAGTGCATTGCCTTCGGGCGCTTGTAGAACTGGACTGACTGGGTTCCCTCCCCGCCGTGGGAACTGTGGCTAAAACTCGTCCTGAAACTTGTTTGATGTTAAACACTGCGGTTAGCTGAGTACCATAGACCTGCTGTCTTACCTGGCAATCGTCACCTGACCCTGAAGAAACTGGGCGACAGATGTGGAAGACCAGCTGTGCTACGTCAAGGCAGGGTGCTACAGGCAGCAGTGGTGTGGGCGTGGTGCTTAAATCCACCTAGGGAGGGGGACAGGACGGGGAGGGGTGGGGGTACGTTGGGGGGACAGGGAGGGAGAAGGGGGCAATGCGAGGGGGCTGAATAGATGGACAGGGAAACAGAGAGTGGGACAGGAGAACAGCTGTAATGTTGGTCCCTCTCTTACCATGCCCTGTGAGCCCCTCCTTCCGCCCTCTGATATACTGCACAGTGTGGTGATCCTGGACTATTGATAGGGAGAGAGTGGCTCAACATATCCCACTCCCCTGAAGAAAGTCAAATTGAATGCCTGGAGCGGAAGGTTCCCGTTGTTTTGCTCACTTCCTCCCAGAGTTGGCCCTCTGGATTTCAGGTTGATCCTCACTGGCTGCAGCGCTGTCACTTTTCACCCCACCACTTCAAGTCAATTGTTTATCTTGCACGTCATCGCATCTCTCTGTTAATCTGTTTTCCTTGGTGGTCTTGGTTGAAAGAAGAATATTGGCCAGGACACCAGGAGAATTGCCTTGTGCTTTTAGGGACACAGGAGTTTAGCCCCTCGAGCCTGTTCCGCCATTCAATGAGATCCCGGCTGATCTGTGACCTAACTCCATATACTCACCTTGGTCCCATATCCCTTAATATCTTCGGTTAACAAAAATCTATCAATCTCAGATTTAAAATTAACAATTGAACTCGCATCTACTGCCGTTTGCGGAACAGAGTTCCAAACTTCTACCACCCTTTGTGTGTAGAAGTGTTTCCTAACTTCACTCCTGAAAGTCCAGACTCTAATTTTTAGGCTACGTCCCCTAGTCCGAGACTCCCCAACCAGCGGAAATAGTTTCTCTCTATCCACCCTATCAGTTCCCCTTAATATCAAATAATCTTCTAAATTCCAGGGAATACAACCCTAGTTTGTGCAATCTCTCCTCGTAGTTCAACCCTTGGAGTCCAGGTATCGTTCCAGTAAACCTACACCTCACTCCTTCCAAGGCCAATATATTCTTCGTAAGGTGCGGTGCCCAGAACTGAACACGCACTCCCTCAGGACTACCCCTACGACGGTGCAGCACTCCCTCAGTACTGCATTGGAGTGTCAGCCGGGATTATGAGCTCAGGACTCTGGAATGGGGCATGAACCCACAACTGAAGCAAGCTGGACCTGTGGCCAGCGTGCAATGGGAATTCCGTACACTCCAATTTGTGCCACTGACACTTTACTGTCCAACTTGAGGGGCAGCTGGCAACGGGTTAAATATCTCTACCTGCAAGGAAGCGTCCCCGAAAAGGCAGCGCTCTCTTTGCACTGCACTGGAATAACTTGGTTGTCCCTCCCACCCCCAATTCTCCTGCCACAGATTGGCATCTGCTTTTTCACCAAAGCTCCTTCAGGATGTTTTCCACATAAAGGGCACTGCACCGGTCTCTGTTGGTGTCAGACCAGATTATCAACTCAAAGGCCTGGGGTGGGCCTGGCTGGGTAGTGGGAGCAGAACAAAGTGTAGACCCTGACACCCTCTCCTTGGAACTGGTGAGTCAGTACCACTTCAGAAAGGCTGCTGAATGGCTGCTGGTCTCTTCAGCACCTCTTTGCCTGGCACCCCCTTTACTTTTTGATTGAGGCTGGCTCAGGGCAGAGCCTGATCGGACTCCACACCCACAGACTAAGTCTTCGAACTGCCCCTGTCTGATCTGAGATTCATTGTAGGCCGCTGTCTGATCTTAGATTCAGTGTAGACCGCTGTCTGATCTTAGATTCAGTGTAGACCCCTGCCTGATCTTAGATTCGGTGTCGGCCCCTGTCTGATCTTAGATTCAGTGTAGGCCCCTGTCTGATCTTAGATTCAGTGTAGACCGCTGTCTGATCTTAGATTCAGTGTAGGCCCCTGTCTGATCTTAGATTCAGTGTAGACCCCTGTCTGATCTTAGATTCAGCGGAGACCCCTGTCTGATCTTAGATTCAGTGGAGGCCCCTGTCTGATCTTAGATTCAGTGCAGGCCCCTGTCTGATCTTAGATTCAGTGTAGACCCCTGTCTGATCTTAGATTCAGTGTAGACCCCTGTCTGATCTTAGATTCAGTGTAGACCCCTGTCTGATCTTAGATTCAGTGTAGGCCCCTGTCTGATCTTAGATTCAGTGTGGACCCCTGTCTGATCTTAGATTCAGTGTGGACCCCTGTCTGATCTTAGATTCAGTGTAGACCCCTGTCTGATCTTAGATTCAGTGTAGACCGCTGTCTGATCTTAGATTCAGTGTAGACCCCTGCCTGATCTTAGATTCGGTGTCGGCCCCTGTCTGATCTTAGATTCAGTGTAGGCCCCTGTCTGATCTTAGATTCAGTGTAGACCGCTGTCTGATCTTAGATTCAGTGTAGGCCCCTGTCTGATCTTAGATTCAGTGTAGACCGCTGTCTGATCTTAGATTCAGTGTAGGCCCCTGTCTGATCTTAGATTCAGTGTAGGCCGCTGTCTGATCTTAGATTCAGTGTAGACCGCTGTCTGATCTTAGATTCAGTGTAGACCGCTGTCTGATCTTAGATTCAGTGTAGACCCCTGTCTGATCTTAGATTCAGTGTAGACCGCTGTCTGATCTTAGATTCAGTGTAGACCCCTGTCTGATCTTAGATTCAGTGTAGACCGCTGTCTGATCTTAGATTCAGTGTAGGCCCCTGTCTGATCTTAGATTCAGTGTAGGCCCCTGTCTGATCTTAGATTCAGTGTAGGCCCCTGTCTGATCTTAGATTCAGTGTAGGCCCCTGTCTGATCTTAGATTCAGTGTAGGCCCCTGTCTGATCTTAGATTCAGTGTAGGCCGCTGTCTGATCTTAGATTCATTGTAGGCCGCTGTCTGATCTTAGATTCAGTGTAGACCGCTGTCTGATCTTAGATTCAGTGTAGACCGCTGTCTGATCTTAGATTCAGTGTGGACCCCTGTCTGATCTTAGATTCAGTGTAGACCGCTGTCTGATCTTAGATTCAGTGTAGGCCGCTGTCTGATCTTAGATTCATTGTCGGCCGCTGTCTGATCTTAGATTCAGTGCAGGCCCCTGTCTGATCTTAGATTCAGTGTAGACCGCTGTCTGATCTTAGATTCAGTGTGGACCCCTGTCTGATCTTAGATTCAGTGTCGACCCCTGTCTGATCTTAGATTCAGTGTAGACCGCTGTCTGATCTTAGATTCAGTGTCGACCCCTGTCTGATCTTAGATTCAGTGTAGACCCCTGTCTGATCTTAGATTCAGTGTGGACCCCTGTCTGATCTTAGATTCAGTGTAGACCCCTGTCTGATCTTAGATTCAGTGTAGACCCCTGTCTGATCTTAGATTCAGTGTAGGCCCCTGTCTGATCTTAGATTCAGTGTAGACCCCTGTCTGATCTTAGATTCAGTGTAGGCCCCTGTCTGATCTTAGATTCAGTGCAGGCCCCTGTCTGATCTTAGATTCAGTGTAGACCCCTGTCTGATCTTAGATTCAGTGTAGACCCCTGTCTGATCTTAGATTCAGTGTAGACCGCTGTCTGATCTTAGATTCAGTGTAGACCCCTGTCTGATCTTAGATTCAGTGTAGACCCCTGTCTGATCTTAGATTCAGTGTAGACCCCTGTCTGATCTTAGATTCAGTGCAGACCCCTGTCTGATCTTAGATTCAGTGTAGACCCCTGTCTGATCTTAGATTCAGTGTAGTTCCCTGTCTGATCTTAGATTCAGTGTAGACCCCTGTCTGATCTTAGATTCAGTGTCGACCGCTGTCTGATCTTAGATTCAGCGTTAGACCCCTGTCTGATCTTAGATTCAGCGTAGACCCCTGTCTGATCTTAGATTCAGCGTAGACCCCTGTCTGATCTTAGATTCAGCGTAGACCCCTGTCTGATCTTAGATTCAGCGTAGACCCCTGTCTGATCTTAGATTCAGCGGAGGCCCCTGTCTGATCTTAGATTCAGCGGAGGCCCCTGTCTGATCTTAGATTCAGCGTAGACCGCCGTCTGATCTTAGATTCAGTGTAGACCGCTGTCTGATCTTAGATTCAGCGTCGGCCCCTGTCTGATCTTAGATTCAGCGGAGGCCCCTGTCTGATCTTAGATTCAGTGTAGACCGCTGTCTGATCTTAGATTCAGTGCGGACCCCTGTCTGATCTTAGATTCAGTGTGGACCCCTGTCTGATCTTAGATTCAGTGCAGGCCCCTGTCTGATCTTAGATTCAGTGTCGACCCCTGTCTGATCTTAGATTCAGTGTAGACCGCTGTCTGATCTTAGATTCAGTGTCGACCCCTGTCTGATCTTAGATTCAGTGTAGACCCCTGTCTGATCTTAGATTCAGTGTAGACCCCTGTCTGATCTTAGATTCAGTGTAGACCCCTGTCTGATCTTAGATTCAGTGTAGACCCCTGTCTGATCTTAGATTCAGTGTAGACCCCTGTCTGATCTTAGATTCAGTGCAGGCCCCTGTCTGATCTTAGATTCAGTGTAGGCCCCTGTCTGATCTTAGATTCAGTGTAGACCCCTGTCTGATCTTAGATTCAGTGTAGACCCCTGTCTGATCTTAGATTCAGTGTAGACCCCTGTCTGATCTTAGATTCAGCGTAGGCCCCTGTCTGATCTTAGATTCAGCGGAGGCCCCTGTCTGATCTTAGATTCAGCGTAGGCCCCTGTCTGATCTTAGATTCAGCGGAGACCCCTGTCTGATCTTAGATTCAGTGTAGACCGCTGTCTGATCTTAGATTCAGTGTAGACCCCTGTCTGATCTTAGATTCAGTGTAGGCCCCTGCCTGATCTTAGATTCAGTGTAGACCCCTGTCTGATCTTAGATTCAGTGTAGACCGCTGTCTGATCTTAGATTCAGTGTAGACCCCTGTCTGATCTTAGATTCAGCGTAGGCCCCTGTCTGATCTTAGATTCAGCGGAGACCCCTGTCTGATCTTAGATTCAGTGTAGACCCCTGTCTGATCTTAGATTCAGTGTAGACCCCTGTCTGATCTTAGATTCAGTGTCGACCGCTGTCTGATCTTAGATTCAGCGTAGACCCCTGTCTGATCTTAGATTCAGCGTAGACCCCTGTCTGATCTTAGATTCAGCGTAGACCCCTGTCTGATCTTAGATTCAGCGTAGGCCCCTTTCTGATCTTAGATTCAGTGGAGGCCCCTGTCTGATCTTAGATTCAGTGTGGACGCCTGCCTGATCTTAGATTCAGCGTAGACCCCTGTCTGATCTTAGATTCAGCGTAGTCCCCTGCCTGATCTTAGATTCAGCGTAGACCCCTGTCTGATATTAGATTCAGTGTCGACCCCTGTCTGATCTTAGATTCAGTGTAGACCCCTTTCTGATCTTAGATTCAGTGCAGGCCCCTGTCTGATCTTAGATTCAGTGCAGACCCCTGTCTGATCTTAGATTCAGTGTAGACCCCTGTCTGATCTTAGATTCAGTGTAGACCCCTGTCTGATCTTAGATTCAGTGTAGACCCCTGTCTGATCTTAGATTCAGTGTAGACCCCTGTCTGATCTTAGATTCAGTGTAGACCCCTGTCTGATCTTAGATTCAGTGTAGACCCCTGTCTGATCTTAGATTCAGTGTAGACCCCTGTCTGATCTTAGATTCAGTGTAGACCCCTGTCTGATCTTAGATTCAGTGTAGACCCCTGTCTGATCTTAGATTCAGTGCAGACCCCTGTCTGATCTTAGATTCAGTGTAGACCCCTGTCTGATCTTAGATTCAGTGTAGTTCCCTGTCTGATCTTAGATTCAGTGTAGACCCCTGTCTGATCTTAGATTCAGTGTCGACCGCTGTCTGATCTTAGATTCAGCGTAGACCCCTGTCTGATCTTAGATTCAGCGTAGACCCCTGTCTGATCTTAGATTCAGCGTAGACCCCTGTCTGATCTTAGATTCAGCGTAGACCCCTGTCTGATCTTAGATTCAGCGTAGACCCCTGTCTGATCTTAGATTCAGCGTAGGCCCCTGTCTGATCTTAGATTCAGCGTAGGCCCCTGTCTGATCTTAGATTCAGCGGAGGCCCCTGTCTGATCTTAGATTCAGCGGAGGCCCCTGTCTGATCTTAGATTTAGCGTAGGCCCCTGTCTGATCTTAGATTCAGCGTAGACCGCCGTCTGATCTTAGATTCAGTGTAGACCGCTGTCTGATCTTAGATTCAGCGTCGGCCCCTGTCTGATCTTAGATTCAGCGGAGGCCCCTGTCTGATCTTAGATTCAGTGTAGACCGCTGTCTGATCTTAGATTCAGTGCGGACCCCTGTCTGATCTTAGATTCAGTGTGGACCCCTGTCTGATCTTAGATTCAGTGCAGGCCCCTGTCTGATCTTAGATTCAGTGTCGACCCCTGTCTGATCTTAGATTCAGTGTAGACCGCTGTCTGATCTTAGATTCAGTGTCGACCCCTGTCTGATCTTAGATTCAGTGTAGACCCCTGTCTGATCTTAGATTCAGTGTAGACCCCTGTCTGATCTTAGATTCAGTGTAGACCCCTGTCTGATCTTAGATTCAGTGTAGACCCCTGTCTGATCTTAGATTCAGTGTAGACCCCTGTCTGATCTTAGATTCAGTGTAGACCCCTGTCTGATCTTAGATTCAGTGCAGGCCCCTGTCTGATCTTAGATTCAGTGTAGACCCCTGTCTGATCTTAGATTCAGTGTAGACCCCTGTCTGATCTTAGATTCAGTGTAGACCCCTGTCTGATCTTAGATTCAGTGTAGACCCCTGTCTGATCTTAGATTCAGTGTAGACCCCTGTCTGATCTTAGATTCAGTGTAGACCCCTGTCTGATCTTAGATTCAGCGTCGACCGCTGTCTGATCTTAGATTCAGCGTAGACCCCTGTCTGATCTTAGATTCAGCGTAGACCCCTGTCTGATCTTAGATTCAGCGTAGACCCCTGTCTGATCTTAGATTCAGCGTAGACCCCTGTCTGATCTTAGATTCAGCGTAGGCCCCTGTCTGATCTTAGATTCAGCGTAGGCCCCTGTCTGATCTTAGATTCAGCGTAGGCCCCTGTCTGATCTTAGATTCAGCGGAGGCCCCTGTCTGATCTTAGATTCAGCGGAGGCCCCTGTCTGATCTTAGATTTAGCGTAGGCCCCTGTCTGATCTTAGATTCAGCGTAGACCGCCGTCTGATCTTAGATTCAGTGTAGACCGCTGTCTGATCTTAGATTCAGCGTAGACCCCTGTCTGATCTTAGATTCAGCGTAGACCCCTGTCTGATCTTAGATTCAGTGTAGGCCGCTGTCTGATCTTAGATTCAGCGTCGGCCCCTGTCTGATCTTAGATTCAGCGGAGGCCCCTGTCTGATCTTAGATTCAGCGGAGGCCCCTGTCTGATCTCAGATTCAGCGTCGGCCCCTGTCTGATCTTAGATTCAGTGTAGACCCCTTTCTGATCTTAGATTCAGTGCAGGCCCCTGTCTGATCTTAGATTCAGCGGAGGCCCCTGTCTGATCTTAGATTCAGTGTAGACCCCTGTCTGATCTTAGATTCAGTGTAGGCCGCTGTCTGATCTTAGATTCATTGTAGGCCGCTGTCTGATCTTAGATTCAGTGTAGGCCGCTGCCTGATCTTAGATTCAGTGTAGGCCGCTGCCTGATCTTCGATTCATTGTAGACCCCTGTCTGATCTTAGATTCATTGTAGGCCCCTGTCTGATCTTAGATTCATTGTAGGCCCCTGTCTGATCTTAGATTCAGTGTAGACCCCTGCCTGATCTTAGATTCAGTGTAGACCCCTGCCTGATCTTAGATTCATTGTAGACCCCTGTCTGATCTTAGATTCATTGTAGGCCCCTGTCTGATCTTAGATTCATTGTAGGCCCCTGTCTGATCTTAGATTCAGTGTAGACCCCTGTCTGATCTTAGATTCATTGTAGACCCCTGTCTGATCTTAGATTCATTGTAGTCCGCTGTCTGATCTTAGATTCAGTGTAGACCGCTGTCTGATGTTAGATTCAGTGTAGGCCGCTGTCTGATCTTAGATTCAGTGTAGGCCGCTGTCTGATCTTAGATTCAGTGTCGGCCCCCTGTCTGATCTTAGATTCAGTGTAGGCCCCTGTCTGATCTTAGATTCAGTGTTGGCCCCCTGTCTGATCTTAGATTCAGTGTCGGACCCCTATCTGATCTTAGATTCAGTGTGGACCCCTGTCTGATCTTAGATTCAGTGTAGACCCCTGTCTGATCTTAGATTCAGTGTAGACCCCTATCTGATCTTAGATTCAGTGTAGACCCCTGTCTGATCTTAGATTCAGTGTAGACCCCTGTCTGATCTTAGATTCAGTGTAGACCCCTGCCTGATCTTAGATTCAGTGTAGACCCCTGTCTGATCTTAGATTCAGTGTAGACCGCTGTCTGATCTTAGATTCAGTGTAGACCGCTGTCTGATCTTAGATTCAGTGTAGACCCCTGTCTGATCTTATATTCAGTGTAGGCCCCCGTCTGATCTTAGATTCAGTGTAGACCGCTGTCTGATCTTAGATTCAGTGTAGACCCCTGCCTGATCTTAGATTCAGTGTAGACCCCTGTCTGATCTTAGATTCAGTGTGGACCCCTGTCTGATCTTAGATTCAGTGTGGACCCCTGTCTGATCTTAGATTCAGTGTGGACCCCTGTCTGATCTTAGATTCAGTGTGGACCCCTGTCTGATCTTAGATTCAGTGTAGACCGCTGTCTGATCTTAGATTCAGTGTGGACCCCTGTCTGATCTTAGATTCAGTGTGGACCCCTGTCTGATCTTAGATTCAGTGTGGACCCCTGTCTGATCTTAGATTCAGTGTGGACCCCTGTCTGATCTTAGATTCAGTGTGGACCCCTGTCTGATCTTAGATTCAGTGTAGACCGCTGTCTGATCTTTGATTCAGTGCAGACCGCTGTCTGATCTTAGATTCAGTGTGGACCCCTGTCTGATCTTAGATTCAGTGTAGGCCCCTGTCTGATCTTAGATTCAGTGTCGACCCCTGTCTGATCTTAGATTCAGTGTGGACCCCTGTCTGATCTTAGATTCAGTGTAGACCCCTGTCTGATCTTAGATTCAGTGTAGGCCCCTGTCTGATCTTAGATTCAGTGTAGACCCTTGTCTGATCTTAGATTCAGTGTAGGCCCCTGTCTGATCTTAGATTCAGTGTAGACCCCTGTCTGATCTTAGATTCAGTGTAGGCCCCTGTCTGATCTTAGATTCAGTGTGGACCCCTGTCTGATCTTAGATTCAGTGTAGGCCCCTGTCTGATCTTAGATTCAGTGTCGACCCCTGTCTGATCTTAGATTCAGTGTGGACCCCTGTCTGATCTTAGATTCAGTGTAGACCGCTGTCTGATCTTAGATTCAGTGTAGGCCCCTGTCTGATCTTAGATTCAGTGTAGACCGCTGTCTGATCTTAGATTCAGTGTAGGCCCCTGTCTGATCTTAGATTCAGTGTAGACCGCTGTCTGATCTTTGATTCAGTGCAGACCGCTGTCTGATCTTAGATTCAGTGTGGACCCCTGTCTGATCTTAGATTCAGTGTAGGCCCCTGTCTGATCTTAGATTCAGTGTCGACCCCTGTCTGATCTTAGATTCAGTGTGGACCCCTGTCTGATCTTAGATTCAGTGTAGACCCCTGTCTGATCTTAGATTCAGTGTAGGCCCCTGTCTGATCTTAGATTCAGTGTAGACCCTTGTCTGATCTTAGATTCAGTGTAGGCCCCTGTCTGATCTTAGATTCAGTGTAGACCCCTGTCTGAACTTAGATTTAGTGTAGGCCCCTGTCTGATCTTAGATTCAGTGTGGACCCCTGTCTGATCTTAGATTCAGTGTAGGCCCCTGTCTGATCTTAGATTCATTGTGGACCCCTGTCTGATCTTAGATTCAGTGTGGACCCCTGTCTGATCTTAGATTCAGTGTAGGCCCCTGTCTGATCTTAGATTCATTGTGGACCCCTGTCTGATCTTAGATTCAGTGTAGACCCCTGCCTGATCTTAGATTCAGTGTAGGCCCCTGTCTGATCTTAGATTCAGTGTAGACCGCTGTCTGATCTTAGATTCAGTGTAGGCCCCTGTCTGATCTTAGATTCAGTGTAGACCGCTGTCTGATCTTTGATTCAGTGCAGACCGCTGTCTGATCTTAGATTCAGTGTGGACCCCTGTCTGATCTTAGATTCAGTGTAGGCCCCTGTCTGATCTTAGATTCAGTGTCGACCCCTGTCTGATCTTAGATTCAGTGTGGACCCCTGTCTGATCTTAGATTCAGTGTAGGCCCCTGTCTGATCTTAGATTCAGTGTAGGCCCCTGTCTGATCTTAGATTCAGTGTAGGCCCCTGTCTGATCTTAGATTCAGTGTAGGCCCCTGTCTGATCTTAGATTCAGTGTAGACCCCTGTCTGATCTTAGATTCAGTGTAGGCCCTTGTCTGATCTTAGATTCAGTGTAGACCCCTGTCTGATCTTAGATTCAGTGTCGACCCCTGTCTGATCTTAGATTCAGTGTAGACCGCTGTCTGATCTTAGATTCAGTGTAGACCGCTGTCTGATCTTAGATTCAGTGTAGACCCCTGTCTGATCTTAGATTCAGTGTAGGCCCCTGCCTGATCTTAGATTCAGTGTAGACCCCTGTCTGATCTTAGATTCAGCGTAGGCCCCTTTCTGATCTTAGATTCAGTGGAGGCCCCTGTCTGATCTTAGATTCAGTGTAGACGCCTGCCTGATCTTAGATTCAGCGTAGACCCCTGTCTGATCTTAGATTCAGCGTAGTCCCCTGCCTGATCTTAGATTCAGCGTAGACCCCTGTCTGATATTAGATTCAGTGTCGACCCCTGTCTGATCTTAGATTCAGTGGAGGCCCCTGTCTGATCTTAGATTCAGTGGAGGCCCCTGTCTGATCTTAGATTCAGTGTAGACCCCTGTCTGATCTTAGATTCAGTGGAGGCCCCTGTCTGATCTTAGATTCAGTGGAGGCCCCTGTCTGATATTAGATTCAGTGTAGACCCCTGTCTGATCTTAGATTCAGTGGAGGCCCCTGTCTGATCTTAGATTCAGTGTAGACCGCTGTCTGATCTTAGATTCAGTGTAGACCCCTGTCTGATCTTAGATTCAGTGTAGACCGCTGTCTGATCTTAGATTCAGTGTAGACCGCTGTCTGATCTTAGATTCAGTGTAGACCCCTGCCTGATCTTAGATTCAGTGTAGGCCCCTGTCTGATCTTAGATTCAGTGTGGACCCCTGTCTGATCTTAGATTCAGTGTAGACCCCTGTCTGATCTTAGATTCAGTGTAGACCCCTGTCTGATCTTAGATTCAGTGTAGACCCCTGTCTGATCTTAGATTCAGTGTAGACCCCTGTCTGATCTTAGATTCAGTGTAGACCCCTGTCTGATCTTAGATTCAGTGTAGACCGCTGTCTGATCTTAGATTCAGTGTAGACCGCTGTCTGATCTTAGATTCAGTGGAGGCCCCTGTCTGATCTTAGATTCAGTGGAGGCCCCTGTCTGATCTTAGATTCAGTGTTGACCCCTGTCTGATCTTAGATTCAGTGTCGACCCCTGTCTGATCTTAGATTCAGTGTCGACCCCTGTCTGATCTTAGATTCAGTGGAGGCCCCTGTCTGATCTTAGATTCAGTGTAGACCCCTGTCTGATCTTAGATTCAGTGGAGGCCCCTGTCTGATCTTAGATTCAGCGTCGGCCGCTGCCTGATCTTAGATTCAGTGTTTGTACTCTGTGATTGGTGCCTATAAGAGCCTTTTTTAAAATTGGTGCAGTCACGAGATGAGTGAGTTTGTCACCTGAAGGTTGGCCCTGTGTGATCCATGTGTTTGCAGTGCTGCTGGTTTCGGGATGTTTAACCATGTGCAGAGGTGCTGTCCCTGCTGCAGATGATTGTGGGAGATACTTGGGCTCAGAGATTAGGCCAGGCAGAGCTGTTTGTTTCTTTGTCACTGAATCTTCGCAGTGCTCATTATTATTAACTGGGATTAATATTTAATGATTCCTGTGCCTGCCAAATCAATTATTAAAATCAGCCGGGGGCCTGCACTGAACCAAAGGTTCTCAATAATTGAAAATGTTCAGCAGAGGCCTGGGCTGTGTACTGTAATCCCGGTGTTAATGATGGGGGAAGGGGTGACTACTGTGTGTGCGCGGATCCTGCTAGACTTGACTGACAGTAAGGGCAGACTTGCTGGCGGGTTGGTGTGGGGTGGTAATAAATTACAGCAGGCACCTGGGATTAATGAGTTAATATTGGATTTGGCCGTTGGATTTGGATATTCTCCCGATATCCCCACCATCACAGAAGCCAGTCTTCAGCCAATTCGATTCACTCCACGTGATATCAAGAAACGGCTGAGTGCACTGCATACAGCAAAGGCTATGGGCCCCGACAACATCCCGGCTGTAGTACTGAAGACTTGTGCTCCAGAACTAGCTGCGCCTCCAGCCAAATTGTTCCAGTACAGCTACAACACTGGCATCTACCCGACAATGTGGAAAATTGCCCAGGTATGTCCTGTCCACAAAAAGCAGGACAAATCCAATCCGGCCAATTACCTCCCCATCAGTCTACTCTCAATCATCAGCAAAGTGATGGAAGGTGTCGTCGACAGTGCTATCAAGCGGCACTTACTCACCAATAACCTGCTCACCGATGCTCAGTTTGGGTTCCGCCAGGACCACTCGGCTCCAGACCTCATTACAGCATTGGTTCAAACATGGACAAAAGAGCTGAATTCCAGAGGTTGAGGTGAGAGTGACTGCCCTTGACATCAAGGCAGCATTTGACCGAGTGTGGCACCAAGGAGCCCGAGTAAAATTGAAGTCAATGGGAATCGGGGAGAACTCTCCAGTGGCTGGAGTCATACCTAGCACAAAGGAAGATGGTAGTGGTTGTTGGAGGCCAATCATCTCAGCCGCAGGACATTGCTGCAGGAGTTCCTCAGGGCAGTGTCCTTGGCCCAACCATCTTCAGCTGCTTCATCAATGACCTTCCCTCCATCATAAGGTCAGAAATGGGGATGTTCGCTGATGATTGCACATTGTTCAGTTTCATTCGCAACCCCTCAGATAATGAAGCAGTCCTTGCTCACATGCAGCCAGACCTGGACAACATCCAGGCTTGGGCTGATAAGTGGCAAGTAACACTCATGCCAGACAAGTGCCAGGCAATGATCATCTCCAACAAGAGAGAGTCTCACCACCTCCCCTTGACATTCAACGGCATTACCATCGCCAAATCCCCCACCATCAACATCCTGGGGGTCACTATTGACCAGAAACTTAACTGGACCAGCCATATAAATACTGTGGCTACAAGAGCAGGTCAGAGGCTGGGTATTCTGCGGCGAGTGACTCACCTCCTGACTCCCCAAAGCCTTTCCACCATCTACAAGGCACAAGTCAGGAGTGTGATGGAATACTCTCCACTTGCCTGGATGAGTGCAGCTCCAACAACACTCAAGAAGCTCGACACCATCCAAGATAAAGCAGCCTGCTTGATTGGCACCCCATCCACCACCCTAAACATTCACTCCCTTCACCACCGGCGCACTGTGGCTGCAGTGTGAACCATCCACAGGGTGCACTGCAGCAACTCGCTAAGGCTTCTTCGACAGCACCTCCCAAACCCGCGACCTCTACCACCTAGAAGGACAAGAGCAGCAGGCACATGGGAACAACACCACCTGCACGTTCCCCTCCAAGTCACACACCATCCCGACATGGAAATATATCGCCGTTCCTTCATCATCACTGGGTCAAAATCCTGGAACTCCCTTCCTAACAGCACAGTGGGAGAACCTTCACCACACGGACTGCAGCGGTTCAAGAAGGCGGCTCACCACCACCTTCTCAAGGGCAATTAGGGATGGGCAATAAATGCTGGCCTCGCCAGCGACGCCCACATCTCATGAACGAATAAAAAAATAATTGGTGCTGACTCATCCTAACTTTTGAGTGAGGATGTATAAAAATGGTTATCTAGCCGATGTTTGCTTTGTGATGCCGCCTGATCCCACACCCTCCCCTCCCACCCCCCGATCCCACCCCCTCCCCTCCCACCCCCGGGGCACAATGGGCAACTTGGCATCCTCCATGGGACATTGCGGCAGTGTGGAGTGGGATGGTGCACTAGACTGGGTGTGACCGGTGAGGGGGAGTCGTGCTGGCTGGGTGTGTCCGGTAAGGGGGAGTGGTCTTGGCTGGGTGTGTCCGGTGAGGGGGAGTGGTCTCGGCTGGGTGTGACCGGTGAGAGGGAGTGGTCTCGGCTGGGTGTGACCGGTGAGAGGGAGTGGTCTTGGCTGGGTGTGTCCGGTAAGGGGGAGTGGTCTTGGCTGGGTGTGACCGGTGAGGGGGAGTGGTCTCGGCTGGGTGTGACCGGTGAGAGGGAGTGGTCTCGGCTGGGTGTGTCCGGTAAGGGGGAGTGGTCTCGGCTGGGTGTGTCCGGTGAGGGGGAGTGGTCTCGGCTGGGTGTGTCCGGTGAGGGGGAGTGGTCTTGGCTGGGTGTGACCGGTGAGAGGGAGTGGTCTTGGCTGGGTGTGTCCGGTAAGGGGGAGTGGTCTTGGCTGGGTGTGACCGGTGAGGGGGAGTGGTCTCGGCTGGGTGTGTCCGGTGAGGGGGAGTGGTCTCGGCTGGGTGTGTCCGGTAAGGGGGAGTGGTCTTGGCTGGGTGTGACCGGTGAGGGGGAGTGGTCTCGGCTGGGTGTGTCCGGTGAGGGGGAGTGGTCTTGGCTGGGTGTGACCGGTGAGGGGGAGTGGTCTCGCTGGGTGTGACCGGTGAGGGGGAGTGGTCTCGGCTGGGTGTGACCGGTGAGGGGGAGTGGTCTCGGCTGGGTGTGTCCGGTGAGGGGGAGTGGTCTTGGCTGGGTGTGACCGGTGAGGGGGAGTGGTCTCGGCTGGGTGTGTCCGGTGAGGGGGAGTGGTCTCGGCTGGGTGTGACCGATAAGGGGGAGTGGTCTCGGCTGGGTGTGTCCGGTGAGGGAGGGTCGTGCTGGCTGGGTGTGACCGGTAAGGGGGAGTGGTCTCGGCTGGGTGTGTCCGGTGAGGGAGGGTCGTGCTGGCTGGGTGTGTCGGTTGAGGGGGAGTGGTCTCGGCTGGGTGTGTCCGGTGAGGGGGAGTGGTCTCGGCTGGGTGTGTCCGGTGAGGGGGAGTGGTCTCGGCTGGGTGTGACCGGTGAGGGGGAGTGGTCTTGGCTGGGTGTGACCGATAAGGGGGAGTGGTCTCGGCTGGGTGTGACCGGTGAGGGGGAGTGGTCTCGGCTGGGTGTGTCCGGTGAGGGGGAGTGGTCTTGGCTGGGTGTGACCGATAAGGGGGAGTGGTCTCGGCTGGGTGTGACCGGTGAGGGGGAGTGGTCTCGGCTGGGTGTGTCCGGTAAGGGGGAGTGGTCTCGGCTGGGTGTGACCGGTAAGGGGGAGTGGTCTCGGCTGGGTGTGTCCGGTGAGGGGGAGTGGTCTCGGCTGGGTGTGTCCGGTGAGGGGGAGTGGTCTCGGCTGGGTGTGACCGGTGAGGGGGAGTGGGCTCGGCTGGGTGTGTCCGGTAAGGGGGAGTGGTCTCGGCTGGGTGTGACCGGTAAGGGGGAGTGGTCTCGGCTGGGTGTGTCCGGTGAGGGGGTGTCGTGCTGGCTGGGTGTGACCGGTGAGGGGGAGTGGTCTCGGCTGGGTGTGTCCGGTGAGGGGGAGTGGTCTCGGCTGGGTGTGACCGGTGAGGGGGAGTGGTCTCGGCTGGGTGTGTCCGGTGAGGGGGAGTGGTCTCGGCTGGGTGTGTCCGGTGAGGGGGAGTGGTCTCGGCTGGGTGTGTCCGGTGAGAGGGAGTGGTCTCGGCTGGGTGTGTCCGGTAAGGGGGAGTGGTCTCGGCTGGGTGTGACCGGTGAGGGGGAGTGGTCTCGGCTGGGTGTGTCCGGTGAGGGGGAGTGGTCTTGGCTGGGTGTGACCGGTGAGAGGGAGTGGTCTTGGCTGGGTGTGTCCGGTAAGGGGGAGTGGTCTTGGCTGGGTGTGACCGGTGAGGGGGAGTGGTCTCGGCTGGGTGTGTCCGGTGAGGGGGAGTGGTCTCGGCTGGGTGTGTCCGGTGAGGGGGAGTGGTCTTGGCTGGGTGTGACCGGTGAGGGGGAGTGGTCTCGGCTGGGTGTGACCGGTGAGGGGGAGTGGTCTCGGCTGGGTGTGACCGGTGAGGGGGAGTGGTCTCGGCTGGGTGTGTCCGGTGAGAGGGAGTGGTCTTGGCTGGGTGTGACCGGTGAGGGGGAGTGGTCTCGGCTGGGTGTGTCCGGTGAGGGGGAGTGGTCTCGGCTGGGTGTGACCGATAAGGGGGAGTGGTCTCGGCTGGGTGTGTCCGGTGAGGGAGGGTCGTGCTGGCTGGGTGTGACCGGTAAGGGGGAGTGGTCTCGGCTGGGTGTGTCCGGTGAGGGAGGGTCGTGCTGGCTGGGTGTGTCGGTTGAGGGGGAGTGGTCTCGGCTGGGTGTGTCCGGTGAGGGGGAGTGGTCTCGGCTGGGTGTGTCCGGTGAGGGGGAGTGGTCTCGGCTGGGTGTGACCGGTGAGGGGGAGTGGTCTTGGCTGGGTGTGACCGATAAGGGGGAGTGGTCTCGGCTGGGTGTGACCGGTGAGGGGGAGTGGTCTCGGCTGGGTGTGTCCGGTGAGGGGGAGTGGTCTTGGCTGGGTGTGACCGATAAGGGGGAGTGGTCTCGGCTGGGTGTGACCGGTGAGGGGGAGTGGTCTCGGCTGGGTGTGTCCGGTAAGGGGGAGTGGTCTCGGCTGGGTGTGACCGGTAAGGGGGAGTGGTCTCGGCTGGGTGTGTCCGGTGAGGGGGAGTGGTCTCGGCTGGGTGTGTCCGGTGAGGGGGAGTGGTCTCGGCTGGGTGTGACCGGTGAGGGGGAGTGGGCTCGGCTGGGTGTGTCCGGTAAGGGGGAGTGGTCTCGGCTGGGTGTGTCCGGTAAGGGGGAGTGGTCTCGGCTGGGTGTGACCGGTAAGGGGGAGTGGTCTCGGCTGGGTGTGTCCGGTGAGGGGGGGTCGTGCTGGCTGGGTGTGACCGGTGAGGGGGAGTGGTCTCGGCTGGGTGTGTCCGGTGAGAGGGAGTGGTCTCGGCTGGGTGTGACCGGTGAGGGGGAGTGGTCTCGGCTGGGTGTGTCCGGTGAGGGGGAGTGGTCTCGGCTGGGTGTGTCCGGTGAGGGGGAGTGGTCTCGGCTGGGTGTGTCCGGTGAGAGGGAGTGGTCTCGGCTGGGTGTGTCCGGTAAGGGGGAGTGGTCTCGGCTGGGTGTGACCGGTGAGGGGGAGTGGTCTCGGCTGGGTGTGTCCGGTGAGGGGGAGTGGTCTTGGCTGGGTGTGACCGGTGAGAGGGAGTGGTCTTGGCTGGGTGTGTCCGGTAAGGGGGAGTGGTCTTGGCTGGGTGTGACCGGTGAGGGGGAGTGGTCTCGGCTGGGTGTGTCCGGTGAGGGGGAGTGGTCTCGGCTGGGTGTGTCCGGTGAGGGGGAGTGGTCTCGGCTGGGTGTGACCGGTGAGGGGGAGTGGTCTCGGCTGGGTGTGACCGGTGAGGGGGAGTGGTCTCGGCTGGGTGTGTCCGGTGAGGGGGAGTGGTCTCGGCTGGGTGTGTCCGGTGAGGGGGAGTGGTCTCGGCTGGGTGTGTCCGGTGAGGGGGGGTCGTGCTGGCTGGGTGTGACCGGTGAGGGGGAGTGGTCTCGGCTGGGTGTGACCGGTGAGGGGGAGTGGTCTCGGCTGGGTGTGACCGGTGAGGGGGAGTGGTCTCGGCTGGGTGTGACCGGTGAGGGGGAGTGGTCTCGGCTGGGTGTGTCCGGTGAGGGGGAGTGGTCTTGGCTGGGTGTGACCGATAAGGGGGAGTGGTCTCGGCTGGGTGTGACCGGTGAGGGGGAGTGGTCTCGGCTGGGTGTGTCCGGTAAGGGGGAGTGTTCTCGGCTGGGTGTGACCGGTAAGGGGGAGTGGTCTCGGCTGGGTGTGTCCGGTGAGGGGGAGTGGTCTCGGCTGGGTGTGACCGGTGAGAGGGAGTGGTCTTGGCTGGGTGTGTCCGGTAAGGGGGAGTGGTCTTGGCTGGGTGTGACCGGTGAGGGGGAGTGGTCTCGGCTGGGTGTGTCCGGTGATGGGGAGTGGTCTCGGCTGGGTGTGTCCGGTGAGGGGGAGTGGTCTCGGCTGGGTGTGACCGGTGAGGGGGAGTGGTCTCGGCTGGGTGTGACCGGTGAGGGGGAGTGGTCTCGGCTGGGTGTGTCCGGTGAGGGGGAGTGGTCTCGGCTGGGTGTGTCCGGTGAGGGGGAGTGGTCTCGGCTGGGTGTGTCCGGTGAGGGGGGGTCGTGCTGGCTGGGTGTGACCGGTGAGGGGGAGTGGTCTCGGCTGGGTGTGACCGGTGAGGGGGAGTGGTCTCGGCTGGGTGTGACCGGTGAGGGGGAGTGGTCTCGGCTGGGTGTGACCGGTGAGGGGGAGTGGTCTTGGCTGGGTGTGACCGGTGAGGGGGAGTGGTCTCGGCTGGGTGTGACCGGTGAGGGGGAGTGGTCTCGGCTGGGTGTGACCGGTGAGGGGGAGTGGTCTCGGCTGGGTGTGTCCGGTGAGGGGGAGTGGTCTCGGCTGGGTGTGTCCGGTGAGGGGGAGTGGTCTCGGCTGGGTGTGTCCGGTGAGGGGGGGTCGTGCTGGCTGGGTGTGACCGGTGAGGGGGAGTGGTCTCGGCTGGGTGTGACCGGTGAGGGGGAGTGGTCTCGGCTGGGTGTGACCGGTGAGGGGGAGTGGTCTCGGCTGGGTGTGACCGGTGAGGGGGAGTGGTCTTGGCTGGGTGTGACCGATAAGGGGGAGTGGTCTCGGCTGGGTGTGACCGGTGAGGGGGAATGGTCTCGGCTGGGTTTGTCCGGTAAGGGGGAGTGTTCTCGGCTGGGTGTGACCGGTAAGGGGGAGTGGTCTCGGCTGGGTGTGTCCGGTGAGGGGGAGTTGTCTCGGCTGGGTGTGTCCGGTGAGGGGGAGTGGTCTCGGCTGGGTGTGACCGGTGAGGGGGAGTGGTCTCGGCTGGGTGTGTCCGGTAAGGGGGAGTGGTCTCGGCTGGGTGTGACCGGTAAGGGGGAGTGGTCTCGGCTGGGTGTGTCCGGTGAGGGGGGGTTGTGCTGGCTGGGTGTGACCGGTGAGGGGGAGTGGTCTCGGCTGGGTGTGTCCGGTGAGGGGGAGTGGTCTCGGCTGGGTGTGACCGGTGAGGGGGAGTGGTCTCGGCTGGGTGTGTCCGGTGAGGGGGAGTGGTCTCGGCTGGGTGTGTCCGGTAAGGGGGAGTGGTCTCGGCTGGGTGTGTCCGGTAAGGGGGAGTGGTCTCGGCTGGGTGTGACCGGTGAGGGGGAGTGGTCTCGGCTGGGTGTGACCGGTGAGGGGGAGTGGTCTCGGCTGGGTGTGACCGGTGAGGGGGAGTGGTCTCGGCTGGGTGTGACCGGTGAGGGGGAGTGGTCTCGGCTGGGTGTGACCGGTGAGGGGGAGTGGTCTTGGCTGGGTGTGACCGGTGAGGGGGAGTGGTCTCGGCTGGGTGTGTCCGGTGAGGGGGAGTGGTCTTGGCTGGGTGTGACCGGTGAGGGGGAGTGGTCTCGGCTGGGTGTGTCCGGTGAGGGGGAGTGGTCTCGGCTGGGTGTGACCGGTGAGGGGGAGTGGTCTCGGCTGGGTGTGTCCGGTGAGGGGGAGTGGTCTCGGCTGGGTGTGTCCGGTGAGGGGGGGTCGTGCTGGCTGGGTGTGACCGGTGAGGGGGAGTGGTCTCGGCTGGGTGTGTCCGGTGAGGGGGAGTGGTCTCGGCTGGGTGTGTCCGGTGAGGGGGGGTCGTGCTGGCTGGGTGTGACCGGTGAGGGGGAGTGGTCTCGGCTGGGTGTGACCGGTGAGGGGGAGTGGTCTCGGCTGGGTGTGACCGGTGAGGGGGAGTGGTCTCGGCTGGGTGTGACCGGTGAGGGGGAGTGGTCTCGGCTGGGTGTGACCGGTGAGGGGGAGTGGTCTCGGCTGGGTGTGACCGGTGAGGGGGAGTGGTCTCGGCTGGGTGTGACCGGTGAGGGGGTGTGGTCTCGGCTGGGTGTGACCGGTGAGGGGGAGTGGTCTCGGCTGGGTGTGACTGGTTCCGTAGTGAATGAATGAGTGGGAATGCGCAGGAGTGCAATGCCATGTCAGCACAGAGCAGCCATTCCTTCAGCCAGCTCTCCTGAAGGTGGGAACTGATTTCTGCAGAGGCTGGGGAAGGACTGATATTGGGCACCTCCTGATGGCTGGTTGTGGAGCAGCAAGAGCTCTGGTTCCGGATTCCTGCACCCTCTATAGTTGAGAGATGAGATGGGATCCTGGGCTTTTCAACAGTGGCATAAAGTACAAAAACAAGGAAGTTATATTAAACCTTTATAAATCATTGGTTAGGCCTCAGCTGGAGTATTGGGTTCAATTCTGGGCACCACACTTTAGGAAGGATGTGAAGGCCATGGAGAGGGTGTAGAAGAGATTTACTAGAGTGGTTCCAGGGATGAGGGACTTCAGCTCCCTGGATAGACTGGAGAAGCTGGGATTGTTCTCCTTAGTGCAGAGAAGGTTAAGGGGAGATTTGATAGAGGTGTTCAAAATCATGAGGGGTTTAGATGAAGTAATTAAAGAGAAACTGTTTCCAGTGACAGAAGGGTCGGTAACCAGGGGACACAGATTTAAGGTGATTGGTAAAAGAACCAGAGGGGAGATGAGAATTTTTTTTACGCAGCGAGTTGTGATGATCTGGAATTCACTGCCTGAAAGGGCGGTGGAAGCAGATTCAATAGTGACTTTTTAAAAAGGGAATTGGATAAATACTTGAAAAGGAACAAACTACAGGACTATGGGGAAAGAGCAGTGGAGTGGGACTAATTGGATAGCTCTTTCAAAGAGCCAGCACAGGCACGATGGGCCGAATGGCCGCCTTCTGTGCTGTGTTATATTATTTTGTGATGCCTGGGGTTGGGGGAGTGGCACAATGGAATGTAGTGAAGATGTACAAGGCGTTTCTGTATTCCATTTGTCTCTCCTTTCTTTGGTATCTGTCCATGTGAACCCGCCCCCGCCCCCCTCAGTGTCTCAGGGCCTGGACACCTCTTCAAGTGGTGGGTGATGCACTATAAATAGCACCAGCAGATTGGTAGCTGCAGATAGCAGATTGGGTTCTATCACCATGGTAACCCAGTCGGATTACAGGCACGTCATGTAATGCTTGTGCAAGTTCAGTCTTGTTCACGGTGTCAGAACACTGCATAGACTGTGGTGGAATGGAGTGCGGAACCTCACTGCATGCTGTGTCGGCCTGCTAACCACAGCACAGTAAGTCACTGCCCTGTAACAGGGAATTCCAATATCCAGCCCTCACACAGGGCTTCATCGAGAGAGTGTGTTGGTGCGACTTTAACCTGAACAGCAGAATGACAGCTGCTCAGCTAGATTTATCTTTCAAATTGAGAACCTGATACAATGATACAACTAATTGATATGTGTGTGGGTCTGAGTGAATGGACATTGGGTCTGATTGATATCTGGGGGTGTGGGTCTGAGTGAATGGACATTGGGTCTGATTGATATCTGGGGGTGTGGGTCTGAGTGGATGGACATTGGGGCTAATTGATGTCTGGGTGTGTGGGTCTGAGTGAATGGACATTGGGTCTAATTGATATCTGGGAGTGTGGGTCTGAGTGGACATTGGGGCTAATTGATGTCTGGGTGTGTGGGTCTGAGTGGATGGACATTGGGTCTGATTGATATCTGGGGGTGTGGGTCTGAGTGGACATTGGGGCTAATTGATATCTGGGGGTGTGGGTCTGAGTGAATGGACATTGGGTCTAATTGATATCTGGGGGTGTGGGTCTGAGTGGATGGACATTGGGTCTAATTGATATCTGGGGGTGTGGGTCTGAGTGGACATTGGGTCTAATTGATATCTGGGGGTGTGGGTCTGAGTGAATGGACATTGGGTCCAATTGATATCTGGGGGTGTGGGTCTGAGTGGATGGACATTGGGTCTGATTGATATCTGGGGGTGTGGGTCTGAGTGGACATTGGGTCTGATTGATATCTGGGGGTGTGGGTCTGAGTGAATGGACATTGGGGCTAATTGATATCTGGGGGTGTGGGTCTGAGTGGATGGACATTGGGGCTAATTGATATCTGGGGGTGTGGGTCTGAGTGGACATTGGGGCTAATTGATATCTGGGGGTGTGGATCTGAGTGGATGGACATTGGGGCTAATTGATATCTGGGGGTGTGGGTCTGAGTGGACATTGGGGCTAATTGATATCTGGGGGTGTGGATCTGAGTGAATGGACATTGGGTCTGATTGATATCTGGGGGTGTGGGTCTGAGTGGACATTGGGTCTAATTGATATCTGGGGGTGTGGGTCTGAGTGAATGGACATTGGGTCTGATTGATATCTGGGGGTGTGGGTCTGAGTGAATGGACATTGGGTCTAATTGATATCTGGGGGTGTGGGTCTGAGTGGACATTGGGGCTAATTGATATCTGGGGGTGTGGATCTGAGTGAATGGACATTGGGTCTGATTGATATCTGGGGGTGTGGGTCTGAGTGGACATTGGGTCTGATTGATATCTGGGGGTGTGGGTCTGAGTGGACATTGGGTCTGATTGATATCTGGGGGTGTGGATCTGAGTGAATGGACATTGGGTCTAATTGATATCTGGGGGTGTGGGTCTGAGTGAATGGACATTGGGTCTGATTGATATCTGGGGGTGTGGGTCTGAGTGGACATTGGGGCTAATTGATATCTGGGGGTGTGGGTCTGAGTGAATGGACATTGGGTCTGATTGATATCTGGGGGTGTGGGTCTGAGTGAATGGACATTGGGTCTGATTGATATCTGGGGGTGTGGGTCTGAGTGGACATTGGGGCTAATTGATATCTGGGGGTGTGGATCTGAGTGAATGGACATTGGGTCTGATTGATATCTGGGGGTGTGGGTCTGAGTGAATGGACATTGGGTCTGATTGATATCTGGGGGTGTGGGTCTGAGTGAATGGACATTGGGGCTAATTGATATCTGGGGGTGTGGGTCTGAGTGGACATTGGGTCTGATTGATATCTGGGGGTGTGGGTCTGAGTGAATGGACATTGGGTCTGATTGATATCTGGGGGTGTGGGTCTGAGTGAATGGACATTGGGTCTAATTGATATCTGGGGGTGTGGGTCTGAGTGGATGGACATTGGGTCTGATTGATATCTGGGGGTGTGGGTCTGAGTGGACATTGGGGCTAATTGATATCTGGGGGTGTGGGTCTGAGTGGATGGACATTGGGTCTGATTGATATCTGGGGGTGTGGGTCTGAGTGAATGGACATTGGGGCTAATTGATATCTGGGAGTGTGAGCAGAAAGACACGAGCAGATGTTGTGCCAGATGTGGGGAGTTGAATGTCTGTACATTGTGAGCTGCCCAGTGCGGCACTGTTTAGCCATCAGCCGCTGGCCCTGAAACCCTCACAGGGTCAGTTGGGAATGTGAAATGTCACATTGACACACGACTGTCCTTCAGCAATTCATATCTTCCATTCACTCCCCTGTCAGCTATATGCCTAACTCTGGCGAGTGCCTTGAGCTCCAATGGGTAATGAAGCAAGTGTCATTGACCTGGAGCCATCTCCTGCTCTCGCCTCGCCTCGCTCCTCCATAGTGTTGTTTAGATGGTAATCTTGTGTTGATAACGGTCAGTCAATGTCTGCACATGGTGTGAGATGGAGTCATTCTGTCCAGTCTGTGGGTGACCGTGTACTGATTTGGGAATACACCGAGGTCAGGTGTGAATATGGTCAGCAGGGTGGTGGGTAGAGGAGGGTCTGGGAATGTTGTGCAGGTGTATTTTCCGAAGGCCTTTGACGAAGTTCTGTACAAGAGATTGAAGTGGAGACAGCCTCAGGAAGCGGGTAGGGGCTGATAGTTGGGATTATAGGGAAGTCCATCTTTCCACTGGTCATATCAATGGCCTGGATTCAGTTGGGGTTTGCAGCTGCCACCAAAGTATTTCTGAAGTGTAGTCACCTTTCGGTAGGCAAATGTAGCGGGTCAATTTGTACATTGTGTGGTCCCATAAACAGCAGAGGAGCTAAATTATCAGTTCAAATGCCTGGTCGGGTAGGACCGCCCCCGTCCATAACCAGGCTCGATGCCTGCCCCCTCACCTGGCCCAATGGTGTCTCCGCCTCCCTCCCCTCCACCCCCACCCCCACCCCCCCCGACCCTGTGACCGGGCTCGATGTTATTCCCCCTCCCCCTGTGACCGGGCTCGATGTTATTCCCCCCCCTCCTCCCCCCGTAACCGGGCTCGATGTTATTCCCCCCCTCCTCCCCCCGTAACCGGGCTCGATGTTATTCCCTCCCCCCCCCCCCCCCCCGTGACTGGGCTCGATGTTAATCCCCCCCCCTCCTCCCCCTGTGACCGGGCTCGATGTTAATCCCCCCCCCTCCTCCCCCTGTGACCGGGCTCGATGTTATTCCCCCCCCTCCCCCTGTGACTGGGCTCGATGTTATTCCCCCCCCTCCCCCTGTGACTGGGCTCAATGTTATTCCCCCCTCCTCCCCCTGTGACCGGGCTCGATCTTCTTCCTCCACCCAACCCCGGCCCCCAAAACTGGGCTCGATGGTTCCTTTCCCCTGTGGCTCGATGGCTTTCCAGTGTGTTTAATTTTCCCCGTGTAGAGCCTTTCCACAGTGAGGGCTGGAAAGCAGCAGCTACATGAGCAGCAGGGGTTACTGCCAGCTGTGAAAATGCTGCCTCCCTACTCAAGACATGCAGACAGTTCAGGTGGGATTTGTCGTGTGGGGTATTCTGGTACAGGATGAAGTTATTCACATCACTGAGCCAGTGCTTATGAAATAACCACTTGCTTATGCAGCAGCTTCCTCAGGAATGTGTAATCTCTCAGTTGCAGCCTTGCACTGTGTTCTGTTTGTCGTTTCCTCCTTTTTGTAATTGCCATGCCCAGCTGACCCTTCTTCCTGAAAGGTACACCTGACACACAGCAGCGAGAGTGGACAGTCCTGCTGTACTTGGACTCAGACCGGCTGTCTAACTCCTGGGCTGAGAAATCTCGCAGCTCTTCAGTCACCCTGTCCTGTGTCGAAGGTAATTCTCACTTGCTGTGTGTTTATGGAGCTGTAGGTGACAGCTGCAAGTAGGATGCAGCATACGTGTCTGGTCGTACGGAGCAGTGTGTTTACTTAGCAGGAAGGTAATGCTGGAAAGTATTTGGTCAGAGGCAATGACAAAACACAAGAGGAATTAGACAATATTTTTAACACTTTGCATACAGAATCAATCCTTCTGTGTTCACCCATTTATAGACTGATCTGAGCTTATTTGAAAATTCCTTGTAATAGAGGAGGTGTGATTGAGACACTGTGTTGGTGTATCTGTGTGTGTGTGTCCAGCAGCGTCTGAGCCAGTGTGTTGGTGTATGTGTGTGTGTCCAGCAGTGTCTGAGCCAGTGTGTTGGTGTATGTGTGTGTGTCCAGCAGTGTCTGGGCCAGTGTGTTGGGGAGTCCTGTGTGTGTCCAGCAGTGTCTGGGCCAGTGTGTTGGGGAGTCCTGTGTGTGTCCTGCAGTGTCTGGGCCAGTGTGTTGGTGTATGTGTGTGTGTCCAGCAGTGTCTGAGCCAGTGTGTTGGGGAGTCCAGTGTGTGTCCAGCAGTGTCTGGGCCAGTGTGTTGGGGAGTCCTGTGTGTGTCCTGCAGTGTCTGAGCCAGTGTGTTGGTGTATGTGTGTGTGTCCAGCAGTGTCTGGGCCAGTGTGTTGGGGAGTCCTGTGTGTGTCCAGCAGTGTCTGGGCCAGTGTGTTGGGGAGTCCTGTGTGTGTCCAGCAGTGTCTGAGCCAGTGTGTTGGTGTATGTGTGTGTGTGTCCAGCAGTGTCTGGGCCAGTGTGTTGGTGTATGTGTGTGTGTCCAGCAGTGTCTGAGCCAGTGTGTTGGTGTATGTGTGTGTGTCCAGCAGTGTCTGAGCCAGTGTGTTGGTGTATGTGTGTGTGTCCAGCAGTGTCTGAGCCAGTGTGTTGGTGTATGTGTGTGTGTCCAGCAGTGTCTGGGCCAGTGTGTTGGGGAGTCCTGTGTGTGTCCAGCAGTGTCTGAGCCAGTGTGTTGGTGTATGTGTGTGTGTCCAGCAGTGTCTGAGCCAGTGTGTTGGTGTATGTGTGTGTGTCCAGCAGTGTCTGGGCCAGTGTGTTGGTGTATGTGTGTGTGTGTCCAGCAGTGTCTGGGCCAGTGTGTTGGTGTATGTGTGTGTGTCCAGCAGTGTCTGGGCCAGTGTGTTGGTGTATCTGTGTGTGTCCAGCAGTGTCTGAGCCAGTGTGTTGGTGTATGTGTGTGTGTCCAGCAGTGTCTGAGCCAGTGTGTTGGTGTATGTGTGTGTGTCCAGCAGTGTCTGAGCCAGTGTGTTGGTGTATCTGTGTGTGTCCAGCAGTGTCTGAGCCAGTGTGTTGGTGTATGTGTGTGTGTGTCCAGCAGTGTCTGAGCCAGTGTGTTGGTGTATCTGTGTGTGTCCAGCAGTGTCTGAGCCAGTGTGTTGGTGTATGTGTGTGTGTGTCCAGCAGTGTCTGAGCCAGTGTGTTGGTGTATGTGTGTGTGTGTCCAGCAGTGTCTGAGCCAGTGTGTTGGTGTATGTGTGTGTGTGTCCAGCAGTGTCTGAGCCAGTGTGTTGGTGTATGTGTGTGTGTGTCCAGCAGTGTCTGAGCCAGTGTGTTGGTGTATGTGTGTGTGTCCAGCAGTGTCTGAGCCAGTGTGTTGGGGAGTCCTGCGTGTGTCCAGCAGTGTCTGAGCCAGTGTGTTGGGGAGTCCAGTGTGTGTCCAGCAGCGTCTGGGCCAGTGTGTTGGGGAGTCCAGTGTGTGTCCAGCAGTGTCTGAGCCAGTGTGTTGGGGAGTCCTGTGTGTGTCTGGGCCAGTGTGTTGGGGAGTCCAGTGTGTGTCCAGCAGTGTCTGAGCCAGTGTGTTGGGGAGTCCAGTGTGTGTCCAGCAGTGTCTGAGCCAGTGTGTTGGGGAGTCCTGCGTGTGTCCAGCAGTGTCTGAGCCAGTGTGTTGGGGAGTCCAGTGTGTGTCCAGCAGTGTCTGAGCCAGTGTGTTGGGGAGTCCAGTGTGTGTCCAGCAGTGTCTGAGCCAGTGTGTTGGGGAGTCCTGTGTGTGTCCAGCAGTGTCTGAGCCAGTGTGTTGGGGAGTCCTGCGTGTGTCCAGCAGCGTCTGAGCCAGTGTGTTGGGGAGTCCAGTGTGTGTCCAGCAGTGTCTGAGCCAGTGTGTTGGGGAGTCCTGCGTGTGTCCAGCAGTGTCTGAGCCAGTGTGTTGGGGAGTCCAGTGTGTGTCCAGCAGTGTCTGAGCCAGTGTGTTGGGGAGTCCAGTGTGTGTCCAGCAGTGTCTGAGCCAGTGTGTTGGGGAGTCCTGTGTGTGTCCAGCAGTGTCTGAGCCAGTGTGTTGGGGAGTCCAGTGTGTGTCCAGCAGTGTCTGAGCCAGTGTGTTGGGGAGTCCTGTGTGTGTCCAGCAGTGTCTGAGCCAGTGTGTTGGTGTATGTGTGTGTGTCCAGCAGTGTCTGAGCCAGTGTGTTGGTGTATGTGTGTGTGTCCAGCAGTGTCTGAGCCAGTGTGTTGGTGTATGTGTGTGTGTCCAGCAGTGTCTGAGCCAGTGTGTTGGTGTATGTGTGTGTGTGTCCAGCAGTGTCTGAGCCAGTGTGTTGGTGTATGTGTGTGTGTCCAGCAGTGTCTGAGCCAGTGTGTTGGTGTATGTGTGTGTGTCCAGCAGTGTCTGAGCCAGTGTGTTGGTGTATGTGTGTGTGTCCAGCAGTGTCTGAGCCAGTGTGTTGGTGTATCTGTGTGTGTCCAGCAGCGTCTGAGCCAGTGTGTTGGGGAGTCCAGTGTGTGTCCAGCAGTGTCTGAGCCAGTGTGTTGGGGAGTCCTGTGTGTGTCCAGCAGTGTCTGGGCCAGTGTGTTGGGGAGTCCAGTGTGTGTCCAGCAGTGTCTGAGCCAGTGTGTTGGGGAGTCCAGTGTGTGTCCAGCAGTGTCTGAGCCAGTGTGTTGGGGAGTCCTGCGTGTGTCCAGCAGTGTCTGAGCCAGTGTGTTGGGGAGTCCAGTGTGTGTCCAGCAGTGTCTGAGCCAGTGTGTTGGGGAGTCCAGTGTGTGTCCAGCAGTGTCTGAGCCAGTGTGTTGGGGAGTCCTGTGTGTGTCCAGCAGTGTCTGGGCCAGTGTGTTGGGGAGTCCTGCGTGTGTCCAGCAGCGTCTGAGCCAGTGTGTTGGGGAGTCCAGTGTGTGTCCAGCAGTGTCTGAGCCAGTGTGTTGGGGAGTCCAGTGTGTGTCCAGCAGTGTCTGAGCCAGTGTGTTGGGGAGTCCTGTGTGTGTCCAGCAGTGTCTGAGCCAGTGTGTTGGGGAGTCCTGTGTGTGTCCAGCAGTGTCTGAGCCAGTGTGTTGGGGAGTCCTGTGTGTGTCAAGCAGTGTCTGAGCCAGTGTGTTGGGGAGTCCTGCGTGTGTCCAGCAGTGTCTGAGCCAGTGTGTTGGGGAGTCCAGTGTGTGTCCAGCAGTGTCTGAGCCAGTGTGTTGGGGAGTCCAGTGTGTGTCCAGCAGTGTCTGAGCCAGTGTGTTGGGGAGTCCTGTGTGTGTCCAGCAGTGTCTGAGCCAGTGTGTTGGGGAGTCCAGTGTGTGTCCAGCAGTGTCTGAGCCAGTGTGTTGGGGAGTCCTGTGTGTGTCCAGCAGTGTCTGGGCCAGTGTGTTGGGGAGTCCTGCGTGTGTCCAGCAGTGTCTGGGCCAGTGTGTTGGGGAGTCCAGTGTGTGTCCAGCAGTGTCTGAGCCAGTGTGTTGGGGAGTCCTGTGTGTGTCCAGCAGTGTCTGGGCCAGTGTGTTGGGGAGTCCTGTGTGTGTCCAGCAGTGTCTGAGCCAGTGTGTTGGGGAGTCCTGTGTGTGTCCAGCAGTGTCTGGGCCAGTGTGTTGGGGAGTCCTGTGTGTGTCCAGCAGTGTCTGGGCCAGTGTGTTGGGGAGTCCTGTGTGCTCTCTCTGCGCCCGACTGCCTGCGGATCGTACTGGCTGGAATTCTGACCGCGGAGATAATCCATTTACAATCTGCTGTAATTAGAGTTAATACTGGTTGGCAGTTTGGTTACTTTTCCTGTTCAACTAATCGATTCCACCTAACCTGAAGGGTGGTTGTCTCATTTCTTGTCAGCGCGAATAATTGGATCTGCAATTGCAATTACACCAACAACATTGCTGTCTTATTCCACAATGGGTATGTATTAGTGGTGAAATAATCACTGAGGGCAGGGCTGTGGGTGCTGGCAAATGGAACATTATCTTTTTACCCTATAATTTATTGAGCACTCCCAGGGCAGGTACAGCACGGGTTAGATACAGAGTAAAGCTCCCTCTACACTGTCCCATCAAACACTCCCGGGGCAGGTACAGCACGGGTTAGATACAGAGTAAAGCTCCCTCTACACTGTCCCATCAAACACTCCCAGGACAGATACAGCACGGGTTAGATACAGAGTAAAGCTCTGGTGCTCTTGACACGTCCTTGATGTTATAATCCCATTACCACACAGGTGTCTTTTCTGCGATCTGCTCTGTTAGTGACATGCCTATGCTGCTGCACGCGACATTTATTCCTAGTGCAGGCTGGCTTGGTCTCCAGTTCTCCGCCACTGGAGGTGGTTTGCGCCGGGGGCCACGTACAAAAAGAATTGTGCTCATATTGCCCAACTCATTTCTGCAGTAGCTCTATGTGAAGATCTGTGGCTTCAGCCTGAGTACTTGGATCTTAATGGTGAGCTTTCTTGTTAGCTGTGTTCAGCTTTCGAAGGTGTACGTATGGACAAAAAGTACAGCTGTCCCTTTTGTGAAGTTGAGCCTACTTTTCAAGTGTGCTGATCCTGTGTAGAAAGATTTATCACTGCCCTCCCCTTCCTCCCTCAATAACAACAGCTCCCGTTTATGCAGCGCCTTTAATGTAGAAAAACGTCCCAAGGTGCTTCACAGGAGCGATTATCAAACAAAACTTGACACCGAGCCACATAAGATGTCAGGACAGGTGACCAAAAGCTTGGTCAAAGAGGTAGGTTTTAAGGAGCATCTTAAAGGAGGGTAGAGTGCCAGAGAGGTTTAGGGAGGGAATTCCAGAGCTTAGAGCCTAGGCAGCTGAAGGCACGGCCGCCAATGGTGGGGCGATTAAAATCGGAGATGTGCAAGAGGCCAGAATTGGAGGAGGTTACAGAGATCTCGGAGGGTTGTAGGGCTGGAGGAGGTTACAGAGATCTCGGAGGGTTGTAGGGCTGGAGGAGGTTACAGAGATCTCGGGGGGGTTGTAGGGATGGAGGAGGTTACAGAGATCTCGGGGGGTTGTAGGGCTGGAGGAGGTTACAGAGATCTCGGAGGGTCGTAGGGCTGGAGGAGGTTACAGAGATCTCGGAGGGTTGTAGGGCTGGAGGAGGTTACAGAGATCTCGGAGGGTTGTAGGGATGGAGGAGGTTACAGAGATCTCGGGGGGTTGTAGGGCTGGAGGAGGTTACAGAGATCCCGGAGGGTTGTAGGGCTGGAGGAGGTTACAGAGATCTCGGAGGGTCGTAGGGCTGGAGGAGGTTACAGAGATGGGGAGGGGCGAGCCCATTGAGGGATTTGAAAACAAGGATGAGAATTTTAAAATCGAGGCGTTGCCGGACCAGGAGCCAATGTAGGACAGCGAGCACAGGGGGTGATGGGTGAACGGGACATGGTGTGAGTTAGGATACGGGCAGCAGAGTTTTGGATGAGTACGGTTCAGAGCTTCCCTGTTGACCAAGACTAGCAAGATCCCAGACTTGATCTGTGGTCTGTGCTGGGTTAGCTGATTTCAGGCAAGGGAGCAGCTGTGTCACAGCAGTTAGCCTCAGTGTCGCTGAGAGGTGGAAGAGGAAGGTAGCAATGATGGGAGATCTCATGGATGCAACTTCAAACCTTGCGCCCGCATGAAAGAGCCAGCTCGTCACTTTTCACTGCGCTTGTTTTTGGCCCAAGTCCGTGCCTCAGGTGTGCTTCTCACATGGAAACCCCACACCATACATCTGCCTTGACCTACAGCTGTTGTGCTTGTGGAAGGTTAGCTTTTCAAAATGGCTACTCCTTCGCTGAGCCCTGCTTCAGTGATGAGACGATGGTGTTCGTGTTGTGTGACCTGCTGATCTAATCTGTCAGATGCCCATTTGGAAATCCAACATTTGCAATGAACTAAAGGTAGCCTGCTTCCTGCAGAAAGCTCTGTGCACATCCCACCTCCAGTAATTGAGGGAGTGCTACTGGGGAATAACCCTCTCTGCTGGGAGTGAAGTCCCCCTCTCCCCCAGTCAGTGTACTGGGGAATAACCCTCTCTGCTGGGAGTGAAGTCCCTCTCTCCACCAGTCCGTGTACTGGGGACTGACCCTCTCTCCACCAGTCCGTGTACTGGGGACTGTCCCTCTCTCCACCAGTCCGTGTACTGGGGACTGACCCTCTCTCCACCAGTCCGTGTACTGGGGACTGACCCTCCCTCCACCAGTCCGTGTACTGGGGACTGACCCTCCCTCCACCAGTCCGTGTACTGGGGACTGACCCTCCCTCCACCAGTCCGTGTACTGGGGACTGACCCTCCCTCCACCAGTCCGTGTACTGGGGACTGACCCTCCCTCCACCAGTCCGTGTACTGGGGACTGACCCTCCCTCCACCAGTCCGTGTACTGGGGACTGACCCTCCCTCCACCAGTCCGTGTACTGGGGACTGACCCTCTCTCCACCAGTCCGTGTACTGGGGACTGACCCTCCCTCCACCAGTCCGTGTACTGGGGGATGACCCTCCCTCCACCAGTCCGTGTACTGAGGGATGACCCTCTCTCCCCCAGTCCGTGTACTGGGGACTGACCCTCTCTCCACCAGTCCGTGTACTGGGGACTGACCCTCCCTCCACCAGTCCGTGTACTGAGGGATGACCCTCTCTCCCCCAGTCCGTGTACTGGGGGATGACCCTCCCTCCACCAGTCCGTGTACTGGGGGATGACCCTCCCTCCACCAGTCCGTGTACTGGGGACTGACCCTCCCTCCACCAGTCCGTGTACTGGGGACTGACCCTCTCTCCACCAGTCCGTGTACTGGGGACTGACCCTCCCTCCACCAGTCCGTGTACTGGGGGATGACCCTCCCTCCACCTGTCCGTGTACTGAGGGATGACCCTCTCTCCCCCAGTCCGTGTACTGGGGACTGACCCTCTCTCCACCAGTCCGTGTACTGGGGACTGACCCTCCCTCCACCAGTCCGTGTACTGGGGGATGACCCTCCCTCCACCAGTCCGTGTACTGAGGAATGACCCTCTCTCCCCCAGTCCGTGTACTGGGGAATGACCCTCCCTCCACCAGTCCGTGTACTGGGGGATGACCCTCTCTCCCCCAGTCCGTGTACTGGGGACTGACCCTCCCTCCACCAGTCCGTGTACTGGGGACTGACCCTCCCTCCACCAGTCCGTGTACTGGGGACTGACCCTCCCTCCACCAGTCCGTGTACTGGGGACTGACCCTCCCTCCACCAGTCCGTGTACTGAGGAATGACCCTCTCTCCACCAGTCCGTGTACTGGGGACTGACCCTCCCTCCACCAGTCCGTGTACTGGGGGATGACCCTCCCTCCACCAGTCCGTGTACTGGGGACTGACCCTCTCTCCACCAGTCCGTGTACTGGGGACTGACCCTCCCTCCACCAGTCCGTGTACTGGGGGATGACCCTCCCTCCCCCAGTCCGTGTACTGAGGAATGACCCTCTCTCCCCCAGTCCGTGTACTGGGGAATGACCCTCTCTCCCCCAGTCCGTGTACTGATGAATGACCCTCCCTCCACCAGTCCGTGTACTGGGGGATGACCCTCCCTCCACCAGTCCGTGTACTGGGGAATGACCCTCTCTCCACCAGTCCGTGTACTGGGGAATGACCCTCTCTCCACCAGTCCGTGTACTGGGGGATGACCCTCCCTCCCCCAGTCCGTGTACTGAGGAATGACCCTCTCTCCCCCAGTCCGTGTACTGGGGAATGACCCTCTCTCCCCCAGTCCGTGTACTGAGGAATGACCCTCCCTCCACCAGTCCGTGTACTGAGGAATGACCCTCCCTCCACCAGTCCGTGTACTGGGGACTGACCCTCCCTCCACCAGTCCGTGTACTGGGGGATGACCCTCCCTCCACCAGTCCGTGTACTGGGGGATGACCCTCCCTCCACCAGTCCGTGTACTGGGGGATGACCCTCCCTCCACCAGTCCGTGTACTGGGGGATGACCCTCCCTCCACCTGTCCGTGTACTGAGGGATGACCCTCTCTCCCCCAGTCCGTGTACTGGGGACTGACCCTCTCTCCACCAGTCCGTGTACTGGGGGATGACCCTCCCTCCACCAGTCCGTGTACTGGGGAATGACCCTCTCTCCACCGGTCCGTGTACTGGGGACTGACCCTCTCTCCACCAGCCATTTTACTTTTTTTGCTGAACCAAGTGTTGTATCCAGTGCTGGGAATGAGACTGTGCGCGCACACACTTGCACTCTCGCACACTCTCGCTCACGTGCTCACAATATTAGGGCAAGACCTGGCCCCTCCGGTGGGTTCGTGTGATCTGGGATCCTAGGGGACGAGGCCGACCTGATGTCCTGTAGTGTGTAATGTCCTCTGTAATGGGCATTGTAATGGACTGCACACCTTGTGCCGTGTGTATAAGACGTGGGAGGCCGGGGTGTGTATTGTGTGAATTGTCAAGAATGGCCAGTACAGCAGGCTAACTCCTCACTGCTCGCATGTCTTTCAGAGGTATAAATGCATTCAACACAATTTGCTCCTGGGCTAGGAAATGATCTATTTCTGGACATTTCTATGAATGGAATTGGAATTGAAATGTGGGAGCGCAGGGAGGTGAATGCTTGTGTACTGAGTGCCGTTTGTCTTCAGAAGTGTGAGCTGGCTCGGGGCCTCTCTGAATTCAGGGCAGTGCTGCATGCAGTGTGTTTGTGCAGTGAATTTCCAAGTGTAGCAGTCTGTCTGAGCTTGGTGTTGGGACAGGCATAACAATACCCTGTACCTCCTGACATATTGGGGCCTGCGTTACTTGTGACCTAGTCTGGCAGGTGGGCCTGTAATAGGTCTGTACATCGGCACGCTGCAAATCTGTCAGATGGGCATGTAATAGGTCTGTACATCGGCACGCTGCAAATCTGTCCGATGGGCCTGTAATAGATCTGTACATCGGTACGGTGTAAATCTGTCAGATGGGCCTGTAATAGGTCTGTACATCGGTACGGTGTAAATCTGTCAGATGGGCATGTAATAGGTCTGTACATCGGTACGGTGTAAATCTGTCAGGTGGGCCTGTAATAGGTCTGTACATCGGTACGGTGTAAATCTGTCAGATGGGCATGTAATAGGTCTGTACATCGGTACGCTGCAAATCTGTCAGATGGGCATGTAATAGGTCTGTACATCGGTATGGTGTAAATCTGTCAGATGGGCCTGTAATAGGTCTGTACATCGGTACGCTGCAAATCTGTCAGACGGGCATGTAATAGGTCTGTACATCGGCACGCTGCAAATCTGTCAGATGGGCATGTAATAGGTCTGTACATCGGTACGGTGTAAATCTGTCAGATGGGCCTGTAATAGGTCTGTACATCGGTACGCTGCAAATCTGTCAGATGGGCATGTAATAGGTCTGTACATCGGTACGGTGTAAATCTGTCAGATGGGCCTGTAATAGGTCTGTACATCGGTACGCTGCAAATCTGTCAGATGGGCATGTAATAGGTCTGTACATCGGTACGGTGCAAATCTGTCAGATGGGCATGTAATAGGTCTGTACATCGGTACGCTGCAAATCTGTCAGATGGGCATGTAATAGGTCTGTACATCGGTACGGTGTAAATCTGTCAGATGGGCCTGTAATAGGTCTGTACATCGGTACGCTGCAAATCTGTCAGATGGGCATGTAATAGGTCTGTACATCGGTACGCTGCAAATCTGTCAGATGGGCATGGAAGAGGTCTGTACATCGGCACGCTGCAAATCTGTCCGATGGGCATGTAATAGGTCTGTACATCGGTACGGTGTAAATCTGTCAGATGGGCATGGAAGAGGTCTGTACATCGGTAATGTTCATTCCGTGTTACCCATCTGAGAGATCAGATTTGCTCCCTCGCAGAAATGGCTCGTGCTCCCCGCAACAGTATAAACCACTTGGATTGGTGCAGTCAGAGATCTCCCGATACACACTGCCCCATACCCACTCTGACCCCCCTATACACACTGCCCCATACCCACTCTGACCTCCCTATACACACTGCCCCATACCCACTCTGACCCCCCTATACACACTGCCCCATACCCACTCTGACCCCCCTATACACACTGCCCCATACCCACTCTGACCCCCCTATACACACTGCCCCATACCCACTCTGACCCCCCTATACACACTGCCCCATTCCCACTCTGACCCCCCTATACACACTGCCCCATACCCACTCTGACCCCCCTATACACACTGCCCCATACCCACTCTGACCCCCCTATACACACTGCCCCATACCCACTCTGACCCCCCGATACACACTGCCCCATACCCACTCTGACCCCCCGATACACACTGCCCCATACCTACTCTGACCCCCCTATTCACACTGCCCCATACCCACTCTGACCCCCCTATACACACTGCCCCATACCCACTCTGACCCCCCGATACACACTGCCCCATACCCACTCTGACCCCCCTATACACACTGCCCCATACCTACTCTGACCCCCCTATACACACTGCCCCATACCCACTCTGACCCCCCGATACACACTGCCCCATACCCACTCTGACCCCCCGATACACACTGCCCCATACCCACTCTGACCCCCCTATACACACTGCCCCATACCCACTCTGACCTCCCTATACACACTGCCCCATACCTACTCTGACCTCCCTATACACACTGCCCCATACCCACTCTGACCCCCCGATACACACTGCCCCATACCCACTCTGACCCCCCGATACACACTGCCCCATACCCACTCTGACCCCCCTATACACACTGCCCCATACCCACTCTGACCCCCCGATACACACTGCCCCATACCCACTCTGACCCCCCGATACACACTGCCCCATACCCACTCTGACCCCCCGATACACACTGCCCCATACCCACTCTGACCCCCCGATACACACTGCCCCATACCCACTCTGACCCCCCTATACACACTGCCCCATACCCACTCTGACCCCCCGATACACACTGCCCCATACCCACTCTGACCCCCCGATACACACTGCCCCATACCCACTCTGACCCCCCGATACACACTGCCCCATACCCACTCTGACCCCCCGATACACACTGCCCCATACCCACTCTGACCCCCCGATACACACTGCCCCATACCCACTCTGACCCCCCGATACACACTGCCCCATACCCACTCTGACCCCCCTATACACACTGCCCCATACCCACTCTGACCCCCCGATACACACTGCCCCATACCCACTCTGACCCCCCGATACACACTGCCCCCCCCTCCCCATACTCACTCTGTGACCTCCCTATACACACTATGCTCCCCCCCCCACCAATAGTTCCCATGCCCACTCTGTGACCTTCGCTTTGCGGGTGAGCTGGTTTTTGGGGGGTGTGCACGAGCTGGCATGTATGCCACATTGGGGCTTGTAGCAAGTAACCTGCTTTTACCAGTGTTGGCAGAACCTTAGTGTTGGAAGGGACGGGGAGCCTTACAGTATTGGAAGGGACGGGGAGCCTTACAGTGTTGGAAGGGACGGGGAGCCTTACGGTGTTGGAAGGGACGGGGAGCCTTACAGTGTTGGAAGGGACGGGGAGCCTTACAGTGTTGCAAGGGACGGGGAGCCTTACGGTGTTGGAAGGGACGGGGAGCCTTACAGTGTTGGAAGGGACGGGGAGCCTTACAGTGTTGGAAGGGACGGGGAGCCTTACAGTGTTGGAAGGGACGGGGAGCCTTACAGTGTTGGAAGGGACGGGGAGCCTTACAGTATTGGAAGGGACGGGGAGCCTTACAGTGTTGGAAGGGACGGGGAGCCTTACAGTATTGGAAGGGACGGGGAGCCTTACAGTATTGGAAGGGACGGGGAGCCTTACAGTATTGGAAGGGACGGGGAGCCTTACAGTATTGGAAGGGACGGGGAGCCTTACAGTGTTGGAAGGGACGGGGAGCCTTACAGTATTGGAAGGGACGGGGAGCCTTACGGTATTGGAAGGGACGGGGAGCCTTACAGTGTTGGAAGGGACGGGGAGCCTTACAGTGTTGGAAGGGACGGGGAGCCTTACAGTATTGGAAGGGACGGGGAGCCTTACGGTGTTGGAAGGGACGGGGAGCCTTACGGTATTGGAAGGGACGGGGAGCCTTACGGTGTTGGAAGGGACGGGGAGCCTTACTGTGTTGGAAGGGACGGGGAGCCTGGCGGTGACGGAAGGGACGGGGAGCCTGGCGGTGACGGAAGGGACGGGGGAGCCTGGCGGTGACGGAAGGGACGGGGGAGCCTGGCGGTGACGGAAGGGACGGGGGAGCCTGGCGGTGACGGAAGGGACGGGGGAGCCTGGCGGTGACGGAAGGGACGGGGGAGCCTGGCGGTGACGGAAGGGACGGGGGAGCCTGGCGGTGACGGAAGGGACGGGGGAGCCTGGCGGTGACGGAAGGGACGGGGGAGCCTGGCGGTGACGGAAGGGACGGGGGAGCCTGGCGGTGACGGAAGGGACGGGGGAGCCTGGCGGTGACGGAAGGGACGGGGGAGCCTGGCGGTGACGGAAGGGACGGGGGAGCCTGGCGGTGACGGAAGGGACGGGGGAGCCTGGCGGTGACGGAAGGGACGGGGGAGCCTGGCGGTGACGGAAGGGACGGGGGAGCCTGGCGGTGACGGAAGGGACGGGGAGCCTTACGGTGTTGGAATGAACGGGGGAGCCTGGCGGTGACGGAAGGGACGGGGGAGCCTGGCGGTGACGGAAGGGACGGGGGAGCCTGGCGGTGACGGAAGGGACGGGGGAGCCTGGCGGTGACGGAAGGGACGGGGAGCCTGGCGGTGACGGAAGGGACGGGGAGCCTGGCGGTGACGGAAGGGACGGGGGAGCCTGGCGGTGACGGAAGGGACGGGGAGCCTGGCGGTGACGGAATGGACGGGGGAGCCTGGCGGTGACGGAAGGGACGGGGGAGCCTGGCGGTGACGGAAGGGACGGGGGAGCCTAGCGGTGACGGAAGGGACGGGGAGCCTTACGGTGTTGGAAGGGACGGGGGAGCCTGGCGGTGACGGAAGGGACGGGGAGCCTTACGGTGTTGGAAGGGACGGGGAGCCTTACGGTGTTGGAAGGGACGGGGAGCCTTACGGTGTTGGAAGGGACGGGGGAGCCTGGCGGTGACGGAAGGGACGGGGAGCCTTACGGTGTCGGAAGGGACGGGGAGCCTGGCGGTGACGGAAGGGACGGGGAGCCTTACGGTGTCGGAAGGGACGGGGAGCCTTACGGTGTCGGAAGGGACGGGGAGCCTTACGGTGACGGAAGGGACGGGGGAGCCTGGCGGTGACGGAAGGGACGGGGAGCCTGGCGGTGACGGAAGGGACGGGGAGCCTTACGGTGACGGAAGGGACGGGGGAGCCTGGCGGTGACGGAAGGGACGGGGGAGCCTGGCGGTGACGGAAGGGACGGGGAGCCTTACGGTGTTGGAAGGGACGGGGGAGCCTGGCGGTGACGGAAGGGACGGGGAGCCTTACGGTGTTGGAAGGGACGGGGAGCCTTACGGTGTTGGAAGGGACGGGGAGCCTTACGGTGTGGGAAGGGACGGGGAGCCTTACGGTGTGGGAAGGGACGGGGAGCCTTACGGTGTGGGAAGGGACGGGGAGCCTTACGGTGTGGGAAGGGACGGGGAGCCTTACGGTGTGGGAAGGGACGGGGAGCCTTACGGTGTGGGAAGGGACGGGGAGCCTTACGGTGTGGGAAGGGACGGGGAGCCTTACGGTGTCGGAAGGGACGGGGAGCCTTACGGTGTCGGAAGGGACGGGGAGCCTTACGGTGTCGGAAGGGACGGGGAGCCTTACGGTGTCGGAAGGGACGGGGAGCCTTACGGTGTCGGAAGGGACGGGGAGCCTTACGGTGTGGGAAGGGACGGGGAGCCTTACGGTGTCGGAAGGGACGGGGAGCCTTACGGTGTCGGAAGGGACGGGGAGCCTTACGGTGTCGGAAGGGACGGGGAGCCTTACGGTGTCGGAAGGGACGGGGAGCCTTACGGTGTCGGAAGGGACGGGGAGCCTTACGGTGTCGGAAGGGACGGGGAGCCTTACGGTGTCGGAAGGGACGGGGAGCCTTACGGTGTCGGAAGGGACGGGGAGCCTTACGGTGTCGGAAGGGACGGGGAGCCTTACGGTGTCGGAAGGGACGGGGAGCCTTACGGTGTCGGAAGGGACGGGGAGCCTTACGGTGTCGGAAGGGACGGGGAGCCTTACGGTGTCGGAAGGGACGGGGAGCCTTACGGTGTCGGAAGGGACGGGGAGCCTTACGGTGTCGGAAGGGACGGGGAGCCTTACGGTGTCGGAAGGGACGGGGAGCCTTACGGTGTCGGAAGGGACGGGGAGCCTTACGGTGTCGGAAGGGACGGGGAGCCTTACGGTGTCGGAAGGGACGGGGAGCCTTACGGTGTCGGAAGGGACGGGGAGCCTTACGGTGTCGGAAGGGACGGGGAGCCTTACGGTGTCGGAAGGGACGGGGAGCCTTACGGTGTCGGAAGGGACGGGGAGCCTTACGGTGTCGGAAGGGACGGGGAGCCTTACGGTGTCGGAAGGGACGGGGAGCCTTACGGTGTCGGAAGGGACGGGGAGCCTTACGGTGTCGGAAGGGACGGGGAGCCTTACGGTGTCTGAAGGGACGGGGAGCCTTACGGTGTCGGAAGGGACGGGGAGCCTTACGGTGTCGGAAGGGACGGGGAGCCTTACGGTGTCGGAAGGGACGGGGAGCCTTACGGTGTCGGAAGGGACGGGGAGCCTTACGGTGTCTGAAGGGACGGGGAGCCTTACGGTGTCGGAAGGGACGGGGAGCCTTGCGGTGTCGGAAGGGACGGGGAGCCTGGCGGTGACGGAAGGGACGGGGAGCCTGGCGGTGACGGAAGGGACGGGGAGCCTTACGGTGACGGAAGGGACGGGGAGCCTTACGGTGTTGGAAGGGACGGGGAGCCTTACGGTGTTGGAAGGGACGGGGAGCCTGGCGGTGACGGAAGGGACGGGGAGCCTGGCGGTGACGGAAGGGACGGGGAGCCTTACGGTGTCGGAAGGGACGGGGGAGCCTGGCGGTGACGGAAGGGACGGGGAGCCTGGCGGTGACGGAAGGGACGGGGGAGCCTGGCGGTGACGGAAGGGACGGGGGAGCCTGGCGGTGACGGAAGGGACGGGGAGCCTTGCGGTGACGGAAGGGACGGGGGAGCCTGGCGGTGACGGAAGGGACGGGGAGCCTTACGGTGACGGAAGGGACGGGGGAGCCTGGCGGTGACGGAAGGGACGGGGGAGCCTGGCGGTGACGGAAGGGACGGGGAGCCTTACGGTGACGGAAAGGACGGGGAGCCTTACGGTGACGGAAGGGACGGGGAGCCTGGCGGTGACGGAAGGGACGGGGGAGCCTGGCGGTGACGGAAGGGACGGGGGAGCCTGGCGGTGACGGAAGGGACGGGGGAGCCTGGCGGTGACGGAAGGGACCTGTGTTTGTGAGTTGCGCGAGGTTGAGGAGGGTCTGTGTGTGGGGGATGACGGGCCTGTGTGCAGTGTATTGGGAGCTCCTGTCCTTTCTGGGTGCTGTGGGGAGAGTCTGTTCAGTTCTGTCTAATAAATGATCCTTCTTGTCCCTGTTTTTCAGATTCCAAGCTCCTCCTTCTATGTGAGCTCTACCTGGTGCTGGGGGGCAGCCTTTCTCCGTCCCTGAGAGCAGCTGCTGCTAGAGTTCGAGGGGCTCGGTGGTCTCCTCCCCCCCCCCAGTGAGCTGTGTGTTCCCGGGAAGGTGCAATGACCTAGGAGGGCAGGAGAGGATGGCCCACAATAGAGTGTGTCCACGTTTACTGGACTACCTGGTCATCATTGGTGCAAGGTAATGAGGGGGAGATTATCCCGGTGTGGGGGGGGAGATTATCCCGGTGTGAGGGGGAGATTGTCCCGGTGTGAGGGGGAGATTATCCCGGTGTGAGGGGGAGATTGTCCCGGTGTGGGCGGGAGATTGTCCCGGTGTGAGGGGGAGATTGTCCCGGTGTGAGGGGGAGATTGTCCCGGTGTGGGGGGGAGATTATCCCGGTGTGAGGGGGAGATTATCCCGGTGTGAGGGGGTGATTATCCCGGTGTGGGGGGGAGATTGTCCCGGTGTGAAGGGGGAGATTGTCCCGGTGTGAGGGGGAGATTGTCCCGGTGTGAGGGGGAGATTGTCCCGGTGTGAGGGGGAGATTGTCCCGGTGTGAGGGGGAGATTGTCCCGGTGTGAGGGGGAGATTGTCCCGGTGTGAGGGGGAGATTGTCCCGGTGTGAGGGGGAGATTGTCCCGGTGTGAGGGGGAGATTGTCCCGGTGTGAGGGGGAGATTATCCCGGTGTGGGGGGGGAGATTGTCCCGGTGTGGGGGGGGAGATTGTCCCGGTGTGAGGGGGAGATTGTCCCGGTGTGAGGGGGAGATTGTCCCGGTGTGAGGGGGAGATTGTCCCGGTGTGAGGGGGAGATTATCCCGGTGTGGGGGGGAGATTATCCCGGTGTGAGGGGGAGATTGTCCCGGTGTGGGGGGGAGATTGTCCCGGTGTGGGGGGGAGATTGTCCCGGTGTGAGGGGGAGATTGTCCCGGTGTGAGGGGGAGATTGTCCCGGTGTGGGGGGGAGATTATCCCGGTGTGAGGGGGAGATTATCCCGGTGTGAGGGGGTGATTATCCCGGTGTGAGGGGGAGATTATCCCGGTGTGAGGGGGAGATTATCCCGGTGTGGGGGGGAGATTGTCCCGGTGTGGGGGGGAGATTGTCCCGGTGTGAGGGGGAGATTGTCCCGGTGTGAGGGGGAGATTGTCCCGGTGTGAGGGGGAGATTATCCCGGTGTGAGGGGGAGATTATCCCGGTGTGAGGGGGAGATTATCCCGGTGTGAGGGGGAGATTATCCCGGTGTGAGGGGGAGATTATCCCGGTGTGAGGGGGAGATTATCCCGGTGTGAGGGGGAGATTATCCCGGTGTGAGGGGGAGATTGTCCCGGTGTGGGGGGGAGATTATCCCGGTGTGAGGGGGAGATTGTCCCGGTGTGAGGGGGAGATTGTCCCGGTGTGAGGGGGAGATTGTCCCGGTGTGAGGGGGAGATTGTCCCGGTGTGAGGGGGAGATTGTCCCGGTGTGAGGGGGAGATTGTCCCGGTGTGAGGGGGAGATTGTCCCGGTGTGAGGGGGAGATTGTCCCGGTGTGAGGGGGAGATTGTCCCGGTGTGAGGGGGAGATTGTGCCGGTGTGGGGGGGAGATTATCCCGGTGTGAGGGGGAGATTGTCCCGGTGTGAGGGGGAGATTGTCCCGGTGTGAGGGGGAGATTGTCCCGGTGTGAGGGGGAGATTGTCCCGGTGTGGGGGGGAGATTATCCCGGTGTGGGGGGGAGATTATCCCGGTGTGAGGGGGAGATTATCCCGGTGTGGGGGGGAGATTGTCCCGGTGTGGGGGGGAGATTATCCCGGTGTGAGGGGGAGATTGTCCCGGTGTGAGGGGGAGATTGTCCCGGTGTGAGGGGGAGATTATCCCGGTGTGGGGGGGAGATTGTCCCGGTGTGAGGGGGGGGAGATTATCCCGGTGTGGGGGGGAGATTATCCCGGTGTGGGGGGGAGATTGTCCCGGTGTGAGGGTGAGATTATCCCGGTGTGGGGGGGAGATTATCCCGGTGTGGGGGGGAGATTGTCCCGGTGTGAGGGGGAGATTATCCCGGTGTGGGGGGGAGATTGTCCCGGTGTGAGGGGGAGATTGTCCCGGTGTGAGGGGGAGATTATCCCGGTGTGAGGGGGAGATTGTCCCGGTGTGAGGGGGAGATTGTCCCGGTGTGGGGGGGAGATTATCCCGGTGTGGGGGGGAGATTATCCCGGTGTGAGGGGGAGATTATCCCGGTGTGAGGGGGAGATTATCCCGGTGTGGGGGGGAGATTGTCCCGGTGTGAGGGGGAGATTGTCCCGGTGTGGGGGGGAGATTGTCCCGGTGTGGGGGGGAGATTGTCCCGGTGTGGGGGGGAGATTGTCCCGGTGTGGGGGGGAGATTGTCCCGGTGTGAGGGGGAGATTGTCCCGGTGTGGGGGGGAGATTGTCCCGGTGTGAGGGGGAGATTGTCCCGGTGTGGGGGGGAGATTGTCCCGGTGTGGGGGGGAGATTGTCCCGGTGTGGGGGGGAGATTGTCCCGGTGTGAGGGGGAGATTGTCCCGGTGTGGGGGGGAGATTGTCCCGGTGTGGGGGGGAGATTGTCCCGGTGTGGGGGGGAGATTGTCCCGGTGTGGGGGGGAGATTGTCCCGGTGTGAGGGGGAGATTATCCCGGTGTGAGGGGGAGATTGTCCCGGTGTGAGGGGGAGATTATCCCGGTGTGAGGGGGAGATTATCCCGGTGTGGGGGGGGGAGATTATCCCGGGTGTGAGGGGAGATTATCCCGGTGTCCCCGGGTATGGGGGGAGATTGTCCCGGTGTGGGGGGGAGATTGTCCCGGTGTGGGGGGGAGATTGTCCCGGTGTGAGGGGGAGATTGTCCCGGTGTGAGGGGGAGATTGTCCCGGTGTGGGGGGGAGATTGTCCCGGTGTGGGGGGGAGATTGTCCCGGTGTGGGGGGGAGATTGTCCCGGTGTGGGGGGGAGATTGTCCCGGTGTGAGGGGGAGATTGTCCCGGTGTGAGGGGGAGATTGTCCCGGTGTGGGGGGGAGATTGTCCCGGTGTGGGGGGGAGATTATCCCGGTGTGGGGGGGAGATTATCCCGGTGTGAGGGGGGGGAGATTATCCCGGTGTGGGGGGGGGAGATTATCCCGGTGTGGGGGGGGGAGATTATCCCGGGTGTGAGGGGTTGAGATTATCCCGGGTGTGAGGTGGGGGGGAGATTATCCCGGGTGTGAGGGGGGGGAGATTATCCCGGTGTCCCTGGGTGTGGGGGGAGATTATCCCGGTGTCCCTGGGTGTGGGGGGAGATTATCCCGGTGTCCCCGGGTGTGGGGGGAGATTATCCCGGTGTCCCCGGGTGTGGGGGGAGATTATCCCGGTGTCCCCGGGTGTGGGGGGAGATTATCCCGGTGTCCCCGGGTATGGGGGGAGATTATCCCGGTGTCCCCGGGTATGGGGGGAGATTATCCCGGTGTCCCCGGGTATGGGGGGAGATTATCCCGGTGTCCCCGGGTATGGGGGGAGATTATCCCGGTGTCCCCGGGTGTGGGGGGTGATTATCCCGGTGTCCCCGGGTGTGGGGGGAGATTATCCCGGTGTCCCCGGGTGTGGGGGGAGATTATCCCGGTGTCCCCGGGTATGGGGGGAGATTATCCCGGTGTCCCCGGGTGTGGGGGGAGATTATCCCGGTGTCCCCGGGTGTGGGGGGAGATTATCCCGGTGTCCCCGGGTATGGGGGGAGATTATCCCGGTGTCCCCGGGTGTGGGGGGAGATTATCCCGGTGTCCCCGGGTATGGTGGGAGATTATCCCGGTGTCCCCGGGTATGGTGGGAGATTATCCCGGTGTCCCCGGGTGTGGGGGGAGATTATCCCGGTGTCCCCGGGTGTGGGGGGAGATTATCCCGGTGTCCCCGGGTGTGGGGGGAGATTATCCCGGTGTCCCCGGGTGTGGGGGGAGATTATCCCGGGTGTGAGGGTGGGGAGATTATCCCGGTGTCCCCGGGTATGGGGGGAGATTATCCCGGGTGTGAGGGTGGGGAGATTATCCCGGTGTCCCCGGGTATGGGGGGAGATTATCCCGGGTGTGAGGGTGGGGAGATTATCCCGGTGTCCCCGGGTATGGGGGGAGATTATCCCGGTGTCCCCGGGTGTGGGGGGAGATTATCCCGGTGTCCCCGGGTGTGGGGGGAGATTATCCCGGTGTCCCCGGGTGTGGGGGGAGATTATCCCGGTGTCCCCGGGTATGGGGGGAGATTATCCCGGTGTCCCCGGGTATGGGGGGAGATTATCCCGGTGTCCCCGGGTATGGGGGGAGATTATCCCGGTGTCCCCGGGTATGGGGGGAGATTATCCCGGGTGCGGGGGGGGGAGATTATCCCGGTGTCCCCGGGTATGGGGGGAGATTATCCCGGTGTCCCCGGGTATGGGGGGAGATTATCCCGGGTGCGGGGGGGGGAGATTATCCCGGTGTCCCCGGGTATGGGGGGAGATTATCCCGGTGTCCCTGGGTTTGGGGGGAGATTATCCCGGTGTCCCTGGGTATGGGGGGAGATTATCCCGATGTCCCTGGGTATGGGGGGAGATTATCCCGGGTGCGGGGGGTGGAGATTATCCCGGTGTCCCCGGGTATGTGGGGAGATTATCCCGATGTCCCCGGGTATGTGGGGAGATTATCCCGGTGTCCCCGGGTATGTGGGGAGATTATCCCGATGTCCCCGGGTATGTGGGGAGATTATCCCGGTGTCCCCGGGTGTGGGATATGGCTTGAATGTTGCCGCTGGGGATACCGGTGTAGTCACCAGCGGGGGATATGGGTAGGTTGGAAGTACCTGTCCAGTCCTTCTGGTGGGGTTCCCCTTGTCATGTCTCTGGTGTGGTGTTTGGTAGAGCCGGGATGGGGTACCGGTGTGGATATTACTGTACTATCAGTGCTGCGGTGATGGGCGTTGCACTCGGGGGCCCAGCTGCTCTCATTGTTTTGTGTGTCTGCAGGCAGCCGAGCAGCGAGAGCATCGCTCAGACCCCCGAGCTGCTGCGGCGCTACCCACTGGAGGATCACCGTGACTTCCCTCTCCCGCCAGACGTGGTCTTCTTCTGCCAGCCCGAAGGGTGCCTCAGCGTACGCCAGAAACGCACCAGCCTGCGTGACGACACCTCCTTTGTCTTCGCCCTGACCGACAAGGACAGTGGCGTGGTCCGCTACGGGGTCTGCGTCAACTTCTACCGCTCCTTCCAGAAGCGCGGCCGGGACCGGCCAGACCGAGGGCCGCAGCCTCCGCAGGGGAGGGGTGCAGAGACGCCAGACGATGACCACGACAACTCCGACAGCGGCTCGTCCCTGGCCGCGCACAGCGCAGATTCCGCATCCGACGTCGGCCGCTCGCCCCGGCTGAAGCGCCACCTGAAGAGCGGGACCCGATCGCGGAACAGTACCCTGACCTCGCTGTGTATACTCAGCCACTACCCCTTCTTCTCCACCTTCCGCGAATGTCTTTACACCCTCAAGAGACTGGTGGACTGCTGCAGTGAGCGGCTGCTTATTAAGAAAGCAGGAAGTCTGAAAGGCATTCAAAGGTGAGTATGGATGTACCATCGGGTCGTGAGGAGGCCATTCAGCCCCTCAGGTCTGCTCCGCCATTCTATCAGATCATGGCTGATTTCAGTTGACCCCCCAGCATCACAGCCTTTTTGGGAGAGAGAGTTCCAGATTTCCACTACCCTTTGTGATTTCACTTCTGAACGGCCTGACTCTAATTTTTACAATCATACTCCCTTGTTCTGGATTGTCCCACCACAGGAAAGGTGGGTGTAATATCAAAATGATGAGGTACAGATAAGCCAGGATCTAATTGAATGGCGGAACAGTCTCGAGAAGCTGAATGGCCTCCTCCTGTTCCTAATATAACTCTGTTTCTCTGCATCGACTCTGTCATGTCCTCTAAGGATGAATTTACAACTGCCATCCTCACAGCAATGGAGGAGAGATGAAACCTCCTGCAAGAGTGGGATGTTGGACCACACCTGTGACGACGAGCCCAGGAAGCTCAATTGATTAGTCCTTCTGGTGGGGTTATCCGTGTAGCACCTCTGGTGTGGGGTTTGGTAGAGCCGGGATGGGGTACCGGTGGCGATATTACTGTACTATCAGTACTTGCGGTGGTGGGCGTTGCACTCGGGGCCCAGCTGCTCTCTTTGTTTTGTGCGTCTGCAGGCAGCCGAGCAGCGAGAGCATCGCTCAGACCCCCGAGCTGGAGGATCACAGATGGATTTAAAGTGACTTTCCTTACCACTATTTCCAATGTGAATGTAAGAATGTCACAACTTAGTATGAAGTATCTGTGACATAAGTGAAATACAATTGTCTAGTTTTGACTTTGTTACATACAGTTCCTTAGAATCCAGTCACAATAAGGCATTCAGAAACCAGCTGCAGTTAAAATCCACGTCCTCTGCCTAAATCGATGCAAATTTTGTTTCTAAGATTACAGGCTTAAGAGAGAAACCAAGCTACACAGATCAAACATAAACAACACTGTGACTGGGTCCGTTGTGTGTGTCTGACTGATGGCTCCTTTTTGTATTGAGTTGTAGGCCATTTAAATCCAAGAAGCCCTGGTAACTGTGTTGCATTTAGGTAGACTGTCAAGTCAAGCCAAGCATGTTAGTTAGTCTAAGTGTTGTAACCATTCAGTGTCTGAGTGAAGGACGTTGTGCAAGTGTGTTTGAGAACCAGGCATTCTGTGACGCTGGCTGCAGCCTTTTTTTATTTGTTCATGGGATGTGGGCGTCGCTGGCGAGGCCGGCATTTATTGCCCATCCCTAATTGCCCTTGAGAAGGTGGTGGTGAGCCGCCTTCTTGAACCGCTGCAGTCCGTGTGGTGACGGTTCTCCCACAGTGCTGTTAGGAAGGGAGTTCCAGGATTTTGACCCAGCGACGATGAAGGAACGGCGATATATTTCCAAGTCGGGATGGTGTGTGACTTGGAGGGGAACGTGCAGGTGGTGTTGTTCCCATGTGCCTGCTGCTCATGTCCTTCTAGGTGGCAGAGCTCACGGGTTTGGGAGGTGCTGTCGAAGAAGCCTTGGCGAGTTGCTGCAGTGCATCCTGTGGATGGTACACACTGCAGCCACAGTGCGCCGGTGGTGAAGGGAGTGAATGTTTGGGGTGGTGGATGGGGTGCCAATCAAGCGGGCTGCTTTGTCTTGGATGGTGTTGAGCTTCTTGAGTGTTGTTGGAGCTGCACTCATCCAGGCAAGTGGAGAGTATTCCATCACACTCCTGACTTGTGCCTTGTAGATGGTGGAAAGGCTTTGGGGAGTCAGGAGGTAAGTCACTCGCCACAGAATACCCAGCCTCTGACCTGCTCTAGTAGACACAGTATTTATATGGCTGGTCCAGTTAAGTTTCTGGTCAATGGTGGACCCCCAGGATGTTGATGGTGGAGGATTCGGTGATGGTAATGTAACTGTTTGTCAAGGGGAGGTGGTGAGACTCTCACTTGTTGGAGATGGTCATTGCCTGGTACTTATCTGGCGCGAATGTTACTTGCCACTTATGAGCCCAAGCCTGGATGTTGTCCAGGTCTTGCTGCATGCGGGCACGGACTGCTTCATTATCTGAGGGGTTGCGAATGGAACTGAACACTGTGCAATCATCAGAAAACATCCCCATTTCTGACCTTATGATGGAGGGAAGGTCATTGATGAAGCAGCTGAAGATGGTTGGGCCTAGGACACTGCCCTGAGGAACTCCTGCAGCAATGTCCTGGGGCTGAGATGATTGGCCTCCAACAACCACTACCACCTTCCTTTGTGCTAGGTATGACTCCAGCCACTGGAGAGTTTTCCCCCTGATTCCCATTGACTTCAATTTTACTCGGGCTCCTTGGTGCCACACTCGGTCAAATGCTGCCTTGATGTCAAGGGCAGTCACTCTCACCTCACCTCTGGAATTCAGCTCTTTTGTCCATGTTTGGACCAAGGCTGTAATGAGGTCTGGAGCCGAGTGGTCCTGGCGGAACCCAAACTGAGCATCGGTGAGCAGGTTATTGGTGAGTAAGTGCCGCTTGATAGCACTGTCGACGACACCTTCCATCACTTTGCTGATGATTGAGAGTAGACTGATGGGGCGGTAATTGGCCGGATTGGATTTGTCCTGCTTTTTGTGGACAGGACATACCTGGGCAATTTTCCACATTGTTGGGTAGATGCCAGTGTTGTAGCCGTACTGGAACAGCTTGGCTAGAGGCGCAGCTAGTTCTGGAGCACAAGTCTTCAAATCCAGGGAAACACTGTCCGGGAACTGAAAATATCAGTTGGCATCTCAGCTTTAATACATCACGATGTGGAGATGCCGGTGATGGACTGGGGTTGACAATTGTAAACAATTTTACAACACCAAGTTATAGTCCAGCAATTTTATTTCCACATTGTTCACCTGAGGAAGGAGGTAGCCTCCGAAAGCTTGTGAATTTAAAATAAAATTGCTGGACTATAACTTGGTGTTGTAAAATTGTTTACAATTAATACATCACGACAATGGTCTTATTTGCCTTATGTTGCCAGAAACCAGCTTCACTTTTTCCTACTGCTAAGATTTTTCCAGAATGTCTTTGACTGGTTCGGAAAACTGTGTTGCTTTCATGCTAACAGCTGGGAAATTGGATAATAAAAAAAAATGCAACCGAAACAAGGGAATATAAATGTAGCCTGCAAGAATGTAGCCTACAGCTCTCTAACCGGCCACAGTGGCGAAGGGGGGAGTCACAAAGGCATCACTTTGAGTCATTTGCAGCCCATCTGATCAGTCCATATCTGAAGTGATTGAGCTTGAGCCGCAGAGGGTGTGGAAGGTGAATCCCAGAGGGTCTACTCTTGGGACAATCAATAAATAGGCATTAGCGATGTTTGAAGCCTGTTGCCACCTAGTATGCATACTGCAGCTAACATCAGAGGCATTGACCAAACGGAGTGCCTTGAGCTAAACTGGGTGGTTTGGTGCATGAAACACATCTTGGAAGAGGGAGAGATATAGAATGTCTTGCAGCTGTGGGAGTAGATTCTGCAAAGCCCGTCAGGAAAGAAAGAAAGACTTGCATTTTATCGCGTCCTTCACCACTTCAGGATGTCCCAAAGCACTTTCGAAATGTCGTCACTGTTGTAATGTAGGAAACTTGGCAGCGAGAGGTCGCGGGTTTGGGAGGTGCTGTCGAAGAAGCCTTGGCGAGTTGCTGCAGTGCATCCTCCAGATGGTACACACTGCAGCCACAGTGCGCCGGTGGTGAAGGGAGTGAATGTTAAGGGTGGTGGATGGGGTGCCAATCAAGCGGGCTGCTTTGTCCTGGATGGTGTCGAGCTTCTTGAGTGTTGTTGGAGTTGATGATCAGGCAAGTGGATGAATGCAGCTGCTCATTGAACCAGGGTTGGTCACCTGGCTTGATGAGAATGGAGTGAGGGACCTGCAGGGCCATGAGGTTACAGATTGTGGTGGAATACAATTCTGCTGATGGCTCACACCGCCTCACGGGTGCCCAGTTTTGAGCGGCTAGATCTGTTCATCTATCCCATTTAGGAGGGTGGTAATGCCACATGACATGATGGAGGGTGTCCTCAGTGTGGAGATTGGACTTGGTCTCCACAAGGACGATGCGGGGGTCACTCCTACCAATACCGTCAGGGCAAATGCGTCTGCGACTGTTAGGTAGGTGAGGATGAGGTCAAGTAGGTTATTCCTTCGTGTTGGTTCTCTCACCACCTGCCGCAAACCCAGTCTGGCAGCTGTGTCCTTCAGGACTCGGCCAGCTCGATCAGTGGTGGTACTACCGAGCCACACTTGCTGATGAATATTGAAGACCCCCACCCAGAGATGCTCGGCCACTTCAGAAGGCAGTTAAGAGTCAACCAGTTGGTGTGGGACCAGAGCGGTACACAGGCCAGACTGGGTCAGCATGGCAGGTCTCCATCCCTAAACCAGTTGGTTTTTTTAAGGCAATCAGACAGGTTCATGGTCAGTTTTACTGATATCAGCCATTTATTGTCGATTTAATTTTTTTTTCCGACCTGAATTAAAATTCTCAAACTCCCGTGGTGAGATGGGACTGTCCCTATGGTGAGATGGCCCTGTGTTGTACACTGGGACTGTCCCTATGGTGAGACGGCCCTGTGTTGTACACTGGGACTGTCCCTATGGTGAGATGGCCCTGTGTTGTACACTGGGACTGTCCCTATGGTGAGACGGCCCTGTGTTGTACACTGGGACTGTCCCTATGGTGAGACGGCCCTGTGTTGTACACTGGGACTGTCCCGATGGTGAGACGGCCCTGTGTTGTACGGTGAGACTGTCCCTATGGTGAGACGGCCCTGTGTTGTACACTGGGACTGTCCCTATGGTGAGACGGCCCTGTGTTGTATGGTGAGACTGTCCCTATGGTGAGACGGCCCTGTGTTGTACACTGGGACTGTCCCTATGGTGAGACGGCCCTGTGTTGTACGGTGAGACTGTCCCTATGGTGAGATGGCCCTGTGTTGTACGGTGAGACTGTCCCTATGGTGAGATGGCCCTGTGTTGTACGGTGGGACTGTCCCTATGATGAGATGGCCCTGTGTTGTACGGTGAGACTGTCCCTATGGAGAGACGGCCCTGTGTTGTACACTGGGACTGTCCCTATGGTGAGACGGCCCTGTGTTGTACACTGGGACTGTCCCTATGTTGAGACGGCCCTGTGTTGTACGGTGAGACTGTCCCGATGGTGAGACGGCCCTGTGTTGTACGGTGAGACTGTCCCTATGGTGAGACGGCCCTGTGTTGTACGGTGAGACTGTCCCTATGGTGAGACGGCCCTGTGTTGTACACTGGGACTGTCCCGATGGTGAGACGGCCCTGTGTTGTACGGTGAGACTGTCCCTATGGTGAGACGGCCCTGTGTTGTACGGTGAGACTGTCCCTATGGTGAAACGGCCCTGTGTTGTACGGTGAGACTGTCCCGATGGTGAGACGGCCCTGTGTTTTACGGTGAGACTGTCCCGATGGTGAGACGGCCCTGTGTTGTACACTGGGACTGTCCCTATGGTGAGACGGCCCTGTGCTGTACGGTGAGACTGTCCCTATGGTGAGACGGCCCTGTGTTGTACGGTGAGACTGTCCCTATGGTGAGACGGCCCTGTGTTGTACGGTGAGACTGTCCCAATGGTGAGACGGCCCTGTGTTGTACACTGGGACTGTCCCTATGGAGAGACGGCCCTGTGTTGTACACTGGGACTGTCCCTATGGTGAGACGGCCCTGTGTTGTACGGTGAGACTGTCCCAATGGTGAGACGGCCCTGTGTTGTACACTGGGACTGTCCCTATGGAGAGACGGCCCTGTGTTGTACACTGGGACTGTCCCTATGGTGAGACGGCCCTGTGTTGTACACTGGGACTGTCCCTATGGTGAGACGGCCCTGTGTTGTACACTGGGACTGTCCCGATGGTGAGACGGCCCTGTGTTGTACACTGGGACTGTCCCTATGGAGAGTCGGCCCTGTGTTGTACACTGGGACTGTCCCTATGGTGAGACGGCCCTGTGTTGTACGGTGAGACTGTCCCTATGGTGAGACGGCCCTGTGTTGTACGGTGAGACTGTCCCTATGGTGAGACGGCCCTGTGTTGTACGGTGAGACTGTCCCTATGGTGAGACGGCCCTGTGTTGTACGGTGAGACTGTCCCTATGGTGAGACGGCCCTGTGTTGTACGGTGAGACTGTCCCTATGGTGAGACGGCCCTGTGTTGTACGGTGAGACTGTCCCTATGGTGAGACGGCCCTGTGTTGTACGGTGAGACTGTCCCTATGGTGAGACGGCCCTGTGTTGTACGGTGAGACTGTCCCTATGGTGAGACGGCCCTGTGTTGTACACTGGGACTGTCCCTATGGTGAGACGGCCCTGTGTTGTACGGTGAGACTGTCCCTATGGTGAGACGGCCCTGTGTTGTACACTGGGACTGTCCCTATGGTGAGACGGCCCTGTGTTGTACACTGGGACTGTCCCTATGGTGAGACGGCCCTGTGTTGTACACTGGGACTGTCCCTATGGTGAGACGGCCCTGTGTTGTACGGTGAGACTGTCCCTATGGTGAGACGGCCCTGTGTTGTACACTGGGACTGTCCCGATGGTGAGACGGCCCTGTGTTGTACGGTGAGACTGTCCCGATGGTGAGACGGCCCTGTGTTGTACGGTGAGACTGTCCCGATGGTGAGACGGCCCTGTGTTGTACACTGGGACTGTCCCGATGGTGAGACGGCCCTGTGTTGTACGGTGAGACTGTCCCGATGGTGAGACGGCCCTGTGTTGTACACTGGGACTGTCCCTATGGTGAGACGGCCCTGTGTTGTACGGTGAGACTGTCCCGATGGTGAGACGGCCCTGTGTTGTACGGTGAGACTGTCCCTATGGTGAGACGGCCCTGTGTTGTACGGTGAGACTGTCCCTATGGTGAGACGGCCCTGTGTTGTACACTGGGACTGTCCCTCTGGTGAGACGGCCCTGTGTTGTACACTGGGACTGTCCCTATGGTGAGACGGCCCTGTGTTGTACGGTGAGACTGTCCCTATGGTGAGACGGCCCTGTGTTGTACGGTGAGACTGTCCCTATGGTGAGACGGCCCTGTGTTGTACGGTGGGACTGTCCCTATGGTGAGACGGCCCTGTGTTGTACGGTGAGACTGTCCCTATGGTGAGACGGCCCTGTGTTGTACGGTGAGACTGTCCCTATGGTGAGACGGCCCTGTGTTGTACGGTGAGACTGTCCCTATGGTGAGACGGCCCTGTGTTGTACGGTGAGACTGTCCCTCTGGTGAGACGGCCCTGTGTTGTACGGTGAGACTGTCCCTATGGTGAGACGGCCCTGTGTTGTACGGTGAGACTGTCCCTCTGGTGAGACGGCCCTGTGTTGTACGGTGAGACTGTCCCTCTGGTGAGACGGCCCTGTGTTGTACGGTGAGACTGTCCCTATGGTGAGACGGCCCTGTGTTGTACACTGGGACTGTCCCTCTGGTGAGACGGCCCTGTGTTGTACACTGGGACTGTCCCTATGGTGAGACGGCCCTGTGTTGTACGGTGAGACTGTCCCTATGGTGAGACGGCCCTGTGTTGTACGGTGAGACTGTCCCTATGGTGAGACGGCCCTGTGTTGTACGGTGAGACTGTCCCTATGGTGAGACGGCCCTGTGTTGTACGGTGAGACTGTCCCTATGGTGAGACGGCCCTGTGTTGTACGGTGAGACTTTTCCTATGGTGAGACGGCCCTGTGTTGTACACTGGGACTGTCCTTATGGTGAGACGGCCCTGTGTTGTACGGTGAGACTGTCCCTGTGGTGAGACGGCCCTGTGTTGTACGGTGAGACTGTCCCTATGGTGAGACGGCCCTGTGTTGTACGGTGAGACTGTCCCTATGGTGAGACGGCCCTGTGTTGTACGGTGAGACTGTCCCTATGGTGAGACGGCCCTGTGTTGTACGGTGAGACTGTCCCTATGGTGAGACGGCCCTGTGTTGTACACTGGGACTGTCCCTATGGTGAGACGGCCCTGTGTTGTACGGTGAGACTGTCCCTCTGGTGAGACGGCCCTGTGTTGTACGGTGAGACTGTCCCTATGGTGAGACGGCCCTGTGTTGTACACTGGGACTGTCCCTCTGGTGAGACGGCCCTGTGTTGTACACTGGGACTGTCCCTATGGTGAGACGGCCCTGTGTTGTACGGTGAGACTGTCCCTATGGTGAGACGGCCCTGTGTTGTACGGTGAGACTGTCCCTATGGTGAGACGGCCCTGTGTTGTACGGTGAGACTTTTCCTATGGTGAGACGGCCCTGTGTTGTACACTGGGACTGTCCCTATGGTGAGACGGCCCTGTGTTGTACGGTGAGACTGTCCCTGTGGTGAGACGGCCCTGTGTTGTACGGTGAGACTGTCCCTATGGTGAGACGGCCCTGTGTTGTACGGTGAGACTGTCCCTATGGTGAGACGGCCCTGTGTTGTACGGTGAGACTGTCCCTATGGTGAGACGGCCCTGTGTTGTACGGTGAGACTGTCCCTATGGTGAGACGGCCCTGTGTTGTACGGTGAGACTGTCCCTATGGTGAGACGGCCCTGTGTTGTACACTGGGACTGTCCCTATGGTGAGACGGCCCTGTGTTGTACGGTGAGACTGTCCCGAGGGTGAGACGGCCCTGTGTTGTACGGTGAGACTGTCCCTATGGTGAGACGGCCCTGTGTTGTACACTTGGACTGTCCCTATGGTGAGACGGCCCTGTGTTGTACGGTGAGACTGTCCCTATGGAGAGACGGCCCTGTGTTGTACGGTGAGACTGTCCCTATGGAGAGACGGCCCTGTGTTGTACGGTGAGACTGTCCCTATGGTGAGACGGCCCAGTGTTGTACGGTGAGACTGTCCCTATGGTGAGACGGCCCTGTGTTGTACACTGGGACTGTCCCTATGGTGAGACGGCCCTGTGTTGTACGGTGAGACTGTCCCTATGGTGAGACGGCCCTGTGTTGTACACTGGGACTGTCCCTATGGTGAGACGGCCCTGTGTTGTACGGTGAGACTGTCCCTATGGTGAGACGGCCCTGTGTTGTACGGTGAGACTGTCCCGATGGTGAGACGGCCCTGTGTTGTACGGTGAGACTGTCCCGATGGTGAGACGGCCCTGTGTTGTACACTGGGACTGTCCCTATGGTGAGACGGCCCAGTGTTGTACGGTGAGACTGTCCCTATGGTGAGACGGCCCTGTGTTGTACACTGGGACTGTCCCTATGGTGAGACGGCCCTGTGTTGTACGGTGAGACTGTCCCTATGGTGAGACGGCCCTGTGTTGTGCACTGGGACTGTCCCTATGGTGAGACGGCCCTGTGTTGTACGGTGAGACTGTCCCTATGGTGAGACGGCCCTGTGTTGTACACTGGGACTGTCCCTATGGAGAGACGGCCCTGTGTTGTACGGTGAGACTGTCCCTATGGTGAGACGGCCCTGTGTTGTACACTGGGACTGTCCCTATGGAGAGACGGCCCTGTGTTGTACGGTGAGACTGTCCCTATGGTGAGACGGCCCTGTGTTGTACACTGGGACTGTCCCTATGGTGAGACGGCCCTGTGTTGTACGGTGAGACTGTCCCTATGGTGAGACGGCCCTGTGTTGTGCACTGGGACTGTCCCTATGGTGAGACGGCCCTGTGTTGTACGGTGAGACTGTCCCTATGGTGAGACGGCCCTGTGTTGTACACTGGGACTGTCCCTATGGAGAGACGGCCCTGTGTTGTACGGTGAGACTGTCCCTATGGTGAGACGGCCCTGTGTTGTACACTGGGACTGTCCCTATGGAGAGACGGCCCTGTGTTGTACGGTGAGACTGTCCCTATGGTGAGACGGCCCTGTGTTGTACACTGGGACTGTCCCTATGGAGAGACGGCCCTGTGTTGTACGGTGAGACCGTCCCTGCGTCCCCACTGTGCAGATTTTTCGGGGAGTTTGAGTGGAGCAGATATTTTTGTGGTTTGATTTATTGGAATGACAGTTAAAAGTGATGAGATTGCAGCCCATTAACAGCGTGATGCTCTGGGGAGAGCTCGTTCTCTTGCTATTTGTGTAATTAAATCTCTCGTTTTATTTTCTGTTGAACGACTCTTTATGCCTTTGTCATCAGCCTCGCTTCGCAGCTGATTCCAACAATCCTGACGACAAGGTTTCAGCCAAGTGAAATGGCAGCATCTTCCTGCCCTCTGTACTGAGCGTATGAGTGGCCAGTCAGTGCCAACTCCTTTCCTTATTTATTCATTTTGGAAATATTTGATCTCCTTTCTGATGCTGTTTTCCTGCTTTGGTCATTCACCAGTCATTATGTAAATCCTTTCTCCCCAATTAAATTTCTGCAATAAAAATCGATTGCTCCGACCCAGCCGCAGTGACAGTTGCCCCTAACCTCCAAAATTACATTCATAGTGTCAGTTCCCAACTCTCCCCGCTCCCCTCACTTCCTCGCAGTCTCGTGATGGGCACGCTACGCTACGCTGCGCCCAGGCTGGGAGAAGGGGAGTGTGACCCTCCACACGTGACGAGCTGGGGATGTACAAAGTGCAGTGCGGGGATTGTAGCAGCAAGTGCCCATTGAATTTGAGGGTAAAAGCTGTGGTGTGATCTTTGGAGTCTGGAGTTAATTTTTCAACACTTCAGTCAGTGCAAACTGTGAGCGCCCTTTCTGAAGTGAGTTATGCGTGCCCCATCTGCCTTTAGCGAGAGGGTATCTGGGTGCAGTGTGGTCTTCTGGATGAGATGTTAAACCGAGGCCCCGTCTGCCCCCTCAGATGGGTGCAAAAAGATTCCACCGCACTATTGGAAGGAGGGCAGGGGAGTTCTCCTGGCCAACACTTATTCTTCAAGTAACATCACTGACACAGATTGTCTGATCATTTATCTCATTGCTGCTTGTGGGATCTTGCTGTGCTGCGTTTCCCTGCATTACAACAGTGCCTACACTTGAAAAAGTACTTCATTGGTGCGAATGTGCTTTTAGGTCGTCCTGAGGATGTGAAAGGCGCTATGGAAATGCACGTTACTTTCTTTCCAACTCTCTGCAGGTGAGTTAATGTCATACTTGGGATGCAAGGACCAATTTTGCACCCTCCCTTCAGGTGCATTGAAGGGCATGGACTGCGGAACTGAGGCGGTTCCTGACCCTGAATTTGACTGTCTTGACTGGCCTTGTTTGACTGGGCTGCTGAGGGAAGTGGTTCTGCTCATGGTGGATTAGCCGAGAGAGGAGCAGGCAATTGAAATTGTGATTGCAGAACTGCAGGACACGAGAACAAAGCGATTGAGCCTGAAGTGAGATGAGATCTGTTCCCGCTGAGCAGTGTGTAATTAGAGCAGCTGAATGGGGTGCACACTGACTCACTTGAAACGGCTGAATATCCTGTGAGGGGGGGAGGAGTGCGGATCCAAGTGTCACCTTCAGTTGGGAGCACTCTGACTGGGTGAGAAGGCCAGAGGTTTCAGGCCCACTCCCTCCCTCCACATCATTCAAGATGGGCGGCTCCCAGCATTGACTTCAAACTCCAGCATCAACCACTCGCACACTGCATTGATCCTAACTCTCTCTGCACCTCCAACACCACCTCCTCATCCCTCCCTCCCCTCCTCTCCTCTCCTCTAACACCACCTCCTCATCCATCATTCCTCCAACACGACCTCCTCATCCCTCCCTCCCCTCCTCTCCTCCAACACCACCTCCTCATCCATCATTCTCTCCTCCAACACCTCCTCCTCATCCATCATTCTCTCCTCCAACACCACCTCCTCATCCATCATTCTCTCCTCCAACACCTCCTCCTCATCCATCATTCTCTCCTCCAACACCACCTCCTCATCCATCATTCTTTCCTCCAACACCTCCTCATCATCCATCATTCTCTCCTCCAACACCACCTCCTCATCCATCATTCTCTCCTCCAACACCTCCTCATCCATCATTCTCTCCTCCAACACCTCCTCCTCATCCATCATTCTCTCCTCCAACACCACCTCCTCATCCATCATTCTCTCCTCCAACACCACCTCCTCATCCATCATTCTCTCCTCCAACACCTCCGCCTCATCCATCATTCCTCCAACACCACCTCCTCATCCCTCCCTCCCCTCCTCTCCTCCAACACCACCTCCTCATCCATCATTCCTCCAACACGACCTCCTCATCCCTCCCTCCCCTCCTCTCCTCCAACACCACCTCCTCATCCATCATTCTCTCCTCCAACACCTCCTCCTCATCCATCATTCTCTCCTCCAACACCTCCTCCTCATCCATCATTCTCTCCTCCAACACCTCCTCCTCATCCATCATTCTCTCCTCCAACACCACCTCCTCATCCATCATTCTCTCCTCCAACACCTCCTCCTCATCCATCATTCTCTCCTCCAACACCACCTCCTCATCCATCATTCTCTCCTCCAACACCACCTCCTCATCCATCATTCTCTGCTCCAACACCTCCTCCTCATCCATCATTCCTCCAACACCACCTCCTCATCCATCATTCTCTCCTCCAACACCTCCTCCTCATCCATCATTCTCTCCTCCAACACCTCCTCCTCATCCATCATTCTCTCCTCCAACACCACCTCCTCATCCATCATTCTCTCCTCCAACACCACCTCCTCATCCATCATTCTCTCCTCCAACACCTCCTCCTCATCCATCATTCCTCCAACACCACCTCCTCATCCATCATTCTCTCCTCCAACACCTCCTCCTCATCCATCATTCTCTCCTCCAACACCTCCTCCTCATCCATCATTCTCTCCTCCAACACCACCTCCTCATCCATCATTCTCTCCTCTAACACCTCCTCCTCATCCATCATTCTCTCCTCCAACACCTCCTCCTCATCCATCATTCTCTCCTCCAACACCACCTCCTCATCCATCATTCTCTCCTCCAACACCACCTCCTCATCCATCATTCTCTCCTCCAACACCTCCTCCTCATCCATCATTCTCTCCTCCAACACCACCTGCTCATCCATCATTCTCTCCTCCAACACCACCTCCTCATCCATCATTCTCTCCTCCAACACCTCCTCCTCATCCATCATTCTCTCCTCCAACACCACCTCCTCATCCATCATTCTCTCCTCCAACACCTCCTCCTCATCCATCATTCTCTCCTCCAACACCACCTCCTCATCCATCATTCTCTCCTCCAACACCACCTCCTCATCCATCATTCTCTCCTCCAACACCACCTCCTCATCCATCATTCTCTCCTCCAACACCTCCTCCTCATCCATCATTCTCTCCTCCAACACCACCTCCTCATCCATCATTCTCTCCTCCAACACCTCCTCATCCATCATTCCTCCAACACCACCTCCTCATCCATCATTCTCTCCTCCAACACCACCTCCTCATCCCTCCCTCCCCTCCTCTGCTCTCCTCTAACACCACCTCCTCATCCATCATTCCTCCAACACCACCTCCTCATCCATCATTCTCTCCTCCAACACCTCCTCCTCATCCCTCCCTCCTCTCCTCCAACACCACCTCCTCATCCCTCCCTCCCCTCCTCTGCTCTCCTCTAACACCACCTCCTCATCCATCATTCCTCCAACACCACCTCCTCATCCATCATTCTCTCCTCCAACACCACCTCCTCATCCATCATTCTCTCCTCCAACACCTCCTCCTCATCCATCATTCTCTCCTCCAACACCTCCTCCTCATCCATCATTCTCTCCTCCAACACCACCTCCTCATCCATCATCTCTCCACCAACACCTCCTCATCCATCATTCTCTCCACCAACACCTCCTCATCCATCATTCTCTCCTCCAACACCTCCTCCTCATCCATCATTCTCTCCTCCAACACCTCCTCCTCATCCATCATTCTCTCCTCCAACACCTCCTCCTCATCCATCATTCTCTCCTCCAACACCACCTCCTCATCCATCATTCTCTCCTCCAACACCTCCTCCTCATCCTCATTCTCTCCTCCAACACCTCCTCCTCATCCATCATTCTCTCCTCCAACACCACCTCCTCATCCATCATTCTCTCCTCCAACACCTCCTCCTCATCCATCATTCTCTCCTCCAACACCACCTCCTCATCCATCATTCTCTCCTCCAACACCTCCTCCTCATCCATCATTCTCTCCTCCAACACCACCTCCTCATCCATCATTCTCTCCTCCAACACCACCTCCTCATCCATCATTCTCTCCTCCAACACCACCTCCTCATCCATCATTCTCTCCTCCAACACCTCCTCCTCATCCATCATTCTCTCCTCCAACACCACCTCCTCATCCATCATTCTCTCCTCCAACACCTCCTCCTCATCCATCATTCTCTCCTCCAACACCTCCTCCTCATCCATCATTCTCTCCTCCAACACCTCCTCCTCATCCATCATTCTCTCCTCCAACACCACCTCCTCATCCATCATTCTCTCCTCCAACACCTCCTCATCCATCATTCTCTCCTCCAACACCTCCTCCTCATCCATCATTCTCTCCTCCAACACCTCCTCCTCATCCATCATTCTCTCCTCCAACACCACCTCCTCATCCATCATTCTCTCCTCCAACACCACCTCCTCATCCATCATTCTCTCCTCCAACACCTCCTCCTCATCCATCATTCTCTCCTCCAACACCACCTCCTCATCCATCATTCTCTCCTCCAACACCTCCTCCTCATCCATCATTCTCTCCTCCAACACCTCCTCCTCATCCATCATTCTCTCCTCCAACACCACCTCCTCATCCATCATTCTCTCCTCCAACACCACCTCCTCATCCATCATTCTCTCCTCCAACACCTCCTCCTCATCCATCATTCTCTCCTCCAACACCTCCTCCTCATCCATCATTCTCTCCTCCAACACCTCCTCCTCATCCATCATTCTCTCCTCCAACACCACCTCCTCATCCATCATTCTCTCCTCCAACACCTCCTCCTCATCCATCATTCTCTCCTCCAACACCACCTCCTCATCCATCATTCTCTCCTCCAACACCACCTCCTCATCCATCATTCTCTCCTCCAACACCTCCTCCTCATCCATCATTCTCTCCTCCAACACCTCCTCCTCATCCATCATTCTCTCCTCCAACACCTCCTCCTCATCCATCATTCTCTCCTCCAACACCACCTCCTCATCCATCATTCTCTCCTCCAACACCACCTCCTCATCCATCATTCTCTCCTCCAACACCACCTCCTCATCCATCATTCTCTCCTCCAACACCACCTCCTCATCCATCATTCTCTCCTCCAACACCTCCTCCTCATCCATCATTCTCTCCTCAAACACCACCTCCTCATCCATCATTCTCTCCTCCAACACCTCCTCCTCATCCATCATTCTCTCCTCCAACACCTCCTCCTCATCCATCATTCTCTCCTCCAACACCACCTCCTCATCCATCATTCTCTCCTCCAACACCACCTCCTCATCCATCATTCTCTCCTCCAACACCACCTCCTCATCCATCATTCTCTCCTCCAACACCACCTCCTCATCCATCATTCTCTCCTCCAACACCTCCTCATCCATCATTCTCTCCTCCAACACCTCCTCCTCATCCATCATTCTCTCCTCCAACACCTCCTCATCCATCATTCTCTCCTCCAACACCACCTCCTCATCCATCATTCTCTCCTCCAACACCTCCTCCTCATCCATCATTCTCTCCTCCAACACCACCTCCTCATCCATCATTCTCTCCTCCAACACCACCTCCTCATCCATCATTCTCTCCTCCAACACCACCTCCTCATCCATCATTCTCTCCTCCAACACCACCTCCTCATCCATCATTCTCTCCTCCAACACCACCTCCTCATCCATCATTCTCTCCTCCAACACCACCTCCTCATCCATCATTCCTCCAACACCTCCTCCTCATCCATCATTCTCTCCTCCAACACCACCTCCTCATCCATCATTCTCTCCAACACCACCTCCTCATCCATCATTCTCTCCTCCAACACCTCCTCCTCATCCATCATTCTCTCCTCCAACACCTCCTCCTCATCCATCATTCTCTCCTCCAACACCACCTCCTCATCCATCATTCTCTCCTCCAACACCACCTCCTCATCCATCATTCTCTCCTCCAACACCACCTCCTCATCCATCATTCTCCCAACCCTCCTCCATCATTCTCTCCTCCAACACCTCCTCCTCATCCATCATTCTCTCCTCCAACACCACCTCCTCATCCATCATTCTCTCCTCCAACACCTCCTCCTCATCCATCATTCTCTCCTCCAACACCTCCTCCTCATCCATCATTCTCTCCTCCAACACCTCCTCCTCATCCATCATTCTCTCCTCCAACACCTCCTCCTCATCCATCATTCTCTCCTCCAACACCACCTCCTCATCCATCATTCTCTCCAACACCTCCTCCTCATCCATCATTCTCTCCTCCAACACCTCCTCCTCATCCAGATCATTCTCTCCTCCAACACCAGCCTCCTCATCCATCATTCTCTCTCCAACACCGACCTCCTCATCCATCATTCTCTCCTCCAACACCTCCTCATCCGATCATTCTCTCCTCCAACACCACCTCCTCATCCGATCATTCTCTCCTCCGAACACCTCCTCCTCATGCCATCATTCTCTCCTCCAACACCTCCTCCTCATCCATCATTCCTCCAACACCACCTCCTCATCCATCATTCTCTCCTCCAACACCACCTCCTCATCCATCATTCTCCTCCAAGCACCTCCTCCTCAATCCATCATTCTCTCCTCCAACACCTCCTCCTCATCCATCATTCTCTCCTCCAGACACCTCCTCCTCATCCATCATTCTCGTCCTCCAACACCTCCTCCTCATCCATCATTCTCTCCTCCAACACCTCCTCCTCAGCCATCATTCTCTCCTCCAACACCACCTCCTCTTCCGATCATTCCTCCAGACAGCCTCCTCCTCATCCATCATTCTCTCCTCCAACACCTCCTCCTCATCCATCATTCTCTCCTCCAACACCTCCTCCTCATGCCAGCATTCTCTCCTCCAACACCACCTCCTCATCCATCATTCTGCTCCTCCAACAGCCTCCTCCTCATCCATCATTCTCTCCTCCAACACCTCCTTCCTCATCCATCATTCTCTCCTCCAACACCACCTCCTCATCCATCATTCTCTCCTCCAACACCTCCTCCTCATGCCATCATTCTCTCCTCCAACACCTCCTCCTCATCCATCATTCTCTCCTCCAACACCACCTCCTCATCCATCAATTCTCTCCTCGAACACCTCCTCCTCATCCATCATTCTCTCCTCCAACACCTCCTCCTCATCCATCATTCTCTCCTCCAACACCGACCTCCTCATCCATCATTCTCTCCTCCAACACCACCTCCTCATCCATCATTCTCTCCTCTAACACCTCCTCCTCATCCATCATTCTCTCCTCCAACACCACCTCCTCCTCATCCATCATTCTCTCCTCCAACACCACCTCCTCATCCATCATTCTCTCCTCCAACACCTCCTCCTCATCCATCATTCTCTCCTCCAACACCTCCTCCTCATCCATCATTCTCTCCTCCAACACCTCCTCCTCATCCATCATTCTCTCCTCCAACACCTCCTCCTCATCCATCATTCTCTCCTCCAACACCTCCTCCTCATCCATCATTCTCTCCTCCAACACCTCCTCCTCATCCATCATTCTCTCCTCCTAACACCACCTCCTCATCCATCATTCTCTCCTCCAACACCGACCTCCTCATCCATTATTCCTCCAACAACACCTCCTCCTCATCCATCATTCTCTCCTCCAACACCTCCTCCTCGATCCATCATTCCTCCAACAACACCTCCTCCTCATCCATCATTCTCTCCTCCAACACCTCCTCCTCATCCATCATTCTCTCCTCGAACACCTCCTCCTCATCATCATTCTCTCCTCCAACACCACCTCCTCATCCATCATTCTCTCCAACAACACCTCCTCCTCATCCATCATTCTCTCCTCCAACACCACCTCCTCATCCATCATTCTCTCCTCCAACACCTCCTCATCCATCATTCTCTCCTCCAACACCACCTCCTCATCCATCATTCTCTCCTCCAACACCTCCTCCTCATCCATCATTCTCTCCTCCAACACCTCCTCCTCATCCATCATTCTCTCCTCCAACACCTCCTCCTCATCCATCATTCTCTCCTCCAACACCTCCTCCTCATCCATCATTCTCTCCTCCAACACCTCCTCCTCATCCATCATTCTCTCCTCCAACACCACCTCCTCATCCATCATTCTCTCCTCCAACACCTCCTCCTCATCCATCATTCTCTCCTCCAACACCTCCTCCTCATCCATCATTCTCTCCTCCAACACCTCCTCCTCATCCATCATTCTCTCCTCCAACACCTCCTCCTCATCCATCATTCTCTCCTCCAACACCTCCTCCTCATCCATCATTCTCTCCTCAACACCTCCTCCTCATCCATCATTCTCTCCTCCAACACCTCCTCCTCATCCATCATTCTCTCCTCCAACACCTCCTCCTCATCCATCATTCTCTCCTCCAACACCTCCTCCTCATCCATCATTCTCTCCTCCAACACCTACCTCCTCATCCATCATTCTCTCCTCTAACACCTCCTCCTCATCCATCATTCTCTCCTCCAACACCTCCTCCTCATCCATCATTCCTCCAACACCACCTCCTCATCCATCATTCGCTCAACACCTCCTCCTCATCCTCCTCCCTCCTCTCCTCTCCTCAACACCACCTCCTCATCCATCATTCCTCCAACACCTCCTCCTCATCCCTCCTCCCTCCTCTCCTCTCCTCCAACACCTCCTCCTCATCCATCATTCCTCCAACACCTCCTCCTCATCCATCATTCTCTCTCAACACCACCTCCTCATCCATCATTCTCTCCTCCAACACCACCTCCTCATCCATCATTCTCTCCTCCAACACCTCCTCCTCATCCATCATTCTCTCCTCCAACACCACCTCCTCATCCATCATTCTCTCCTCCAACACCTCCTCATCCATCATTCTCTCCTCCAACACCACCTCCTCATCCATCATTCTCTCCTCCAACACCACCTCCTCATCCATCATTCTCTCCTCCAACACCTCCTCATCCATCATTCTCTCCTCCAACACCTCCTCCTCATCCATCATTCTCTCCTCCAACACCACCTCCTCATCCATCATTCTCTCCTCCAACACCTCCTCCTCATCCATCATTCTCTCCTCCAACACCTCCTCCTCATCCATCATTCTCTCCTCCAACACCTCCTCCTCATCCATCATTCTCTCCTCCAACACCTCCTCCTCATCCATCATTCTCTCCTCCAACACCACCTCCTCATCCATCATTCTCTCCTCCAACACCACCTCCTCATCCATCATTCTCTCCTCCAACACCTCCTCCTCATCCATCATTCTCTCCTCCAACACCTCCTCCTATCCCTCCTCCCCTCCTCTGCTCTCCTCTAACACCACCTCCTCATCCATCATTCCTCCAACACCACCTCCTCATCCATCATTCTCTCCTCCAACACCTCCTCCTCATCCCTCCCCTCCTCTCCTCCAACACCACCTCCTCATCCTCTCCCTCCCCTCCTCTCCTCTCCTCCAACACCACCTCCTCATCCATCATTCTCTCCTCCAACACCTCCTCCTCATCCATCATTCTCTCCTCCAACACCACCTCCTCATCCATCATTCTCTCCTCCAACACCTCCTCATCCATCATTCTCTCCTCCAACACCTCCTCCTCATCCATCATTCTCTCCTCCAACACCTCCTCCTCATCCATCATTCTCTCCTCCAACACCACCTCCTCATCCATCATTCTCTCCTCCAACACCACCTCCTCATCCATCATTCTCTCCTCCAACACCACCTCCTCATCCATCATTCTCTCCTCCAACACCTCCTCCTCATCCATCATTCTCTCCTCCAACACCTCCTCCTCATCCATCATTCTCTCCTCCAACACCACCTCCTCATCCATCATTCTCTCCTCCAACACCTCCTCCTCATCCATCATTCTCTCCTCCAACACCACCTCCTCATCCATCATTCTCTCCTCCAACACCACCTTCCTCATCCATCATTCTCTCCTCCAACACCTCCTCCTCATCCATCATTCTCTCCTCCAACACCTCCTCCTCATCCATCATTCTCTCCTCCAACACCTCCTCCTCATCCATCATTCTCTCCTCCAACACCACCTCCTCATCCATCATTCTCTCCTCCAACACCACCTCCTCATCCATCATTCTCTCCTCCAACACCACCTCCTCATCCATCATTCTCTCCTCCAACACCTCCTCCTCATCCATCATTCCTCCAACACCTCCTCCTCATCCATCATTCTCTCCTCAACACCACCTCCTCATCCATCATTCCTCCAACACCACCTCCTCATCCATCATTCCTCCAACACCTCCTCCTCATCCATCATTCTCTCCTCCAACACCTCCTCCTCATCCATCATTCTCTCCTCCAACACCACCTCCTCATCCATCATTCTCTCCTCCATCACCACCTCCTCATCCATCATTCTCTCCTCCAACACCACCTCCTCATCCATCATTCTCTCCTCCAACACCTCCTCCTCATCCATCATTCTCTCCTCCAACACCTCCTCCTCATCCATCATTCTCTCCTCCAACACCTCCTCCTCATCCATCATTCTCTCCTCCAACACCTCCTCCTCATCCATCATTCTCTCCTCCAACACCTCCTCCTCATCCATCATTCTCTCCTCCAACACCTCCTCCTCATCCATCATTCTCTCCTCCAACACCACCTCCTCATCCATCATTCTCTCCTCCAACACCACCTCCTCATCCATCATTCTCTCCTCCAACACCTCCTCCTCATCCATCATTCTCCTCCAACACCTCCTCCTCATCCATCAATTCTCTCCTCCAACACCTCCTCATCCATCATTCTCTCCTCCAACACCACCTCCTCATCCATCATTCTCTCCTCCAACACCTCCTCCTCATCCATCATTCTCTCCTCCAACACCTCCTCCTCATCCATCATTCTCCTCCAACACCACTCCTCCTCATCCATCATTCTCTCCTCCAACACCTCCTCCTCATCCATCATTCTCTCCTCCAACACCACCTCCTCATCCATCATTCTCTCCTCCAACACCTCCTCCTCATCCATCATTCTCTCCTCCAACACCTCCTCCTCATCCATCATTCTCTCCTCCAACACCTCCTCCTCATCCATCATTCTCTCCTCCAACACCTCCTCCTCATCCATCATTCTCTCCTCCAACACCTCCTCCTCATCCATCATTCTCTCCTCCAACACCACCTCCTCATCCATCATTCTCTCCAACACCTCCTCCTCATCCATCATTCTCTCCTCCAACACCTCCTCCTCATCCATCATTCTCTCCTCCAACACCTCCTCCTCATCCATCATTCTCTCCTCCAACACCACCTCCTCATCCATCATTCTCTCCTCCAACACCTCCTCCTCATCCATCATTCTCTCCTCCAACACCTCCTCCTCATCCATCATTCTCTCCTCCAACACCACCTCCTCATCCATCATTCTCTCCTCCAACACCACCTCCTCATCCATCATTCTCTCCTCCAACACCACCTCCTCATCCATCATTCTCTCCTCCAACACCACCTCCTCATCCATCATTCTCTCCTCCAACACCACCTCCTCCTCATCCATCATTCTCTCCTCCAACACCACCTCCTCATCCATCATTCTCTCCTCCAACACCTCCTCCTCATCCATCATTCTCTCCTCTAACACCTCCTCCTCATCCATCATTCTCTCCTCCAACACCTCCTCCTCATCCATCATTCTCTCCTCCAACACCTCCTCCTCATCCATCATTCTCTCCTCCAACACCTCCTCCTCATCCATCATTCTCTCCTCCAACACCTCCTCCTCATCCATCATTCTCTCCTCTAACACCTCCTCCTCATCCATCATTCTCTCCTCCAACACCTCCTCCTCATCCATCATTCTCTCCTCCAACACCTCCTCCTCATCCATCATTCTCTCCTCCAACACCTCCTCCTCATCCATCATTCTCTCCTCCAACACCTCCTCCTCATCCATCATTCTCTCCTCCAACACCTCCTCCTCATCCATCATTCTCTCCTCCAACACCTCCTCCTCATCCATCATTCTCTCCTCCAACACCTCCTCCTCATCCATCATTCTCTCCAACACCTCCTCCTCATCCATCATCTCAACACCTCCTCTCATCATCCTCCAACACCACCTCCTCATCCATCATTCTCTCCAACACCTCCTCCTCATCCATCATTCCTCCAACACCACCTCCTCATCCATCATTCTCTCCTCCAACACCACCTCCTCATCCATCATTCTCTCCTCCAACACCTCCTCCTCATCCATCATTCTCTCTCCAACACCTCCTCCTCATCCATCATTCTCTCCTCAACACCTCCTCCTCATCCATCATTCCTCCAACACCACCTCCTCATCCATCATTCTCTCCTCCAACACCTCCTCCTCATCCATCATTCTCTCCTCCAACACCTCCTCCTCATCCATCATTCTCTCCTCCAACACCACCTCCTCATCCATCATTCTCTCCTCCAACACCACCTCCTCATCCATCATTCTCTCCTCCAACACCTCCTCCTCATCCATCATTCTCTCCTCCAACACCTCCTCCTCATCCATCATTCTCTCCTCCAACACCTCCTCCTCATCCATCATTCTCTCCTCCAACACCTCCTCCTCATCCATCATTCTCTCCTCCAACACCTCCTCCTCATCCATCATTCTCTCCTCCAACACCACCTCCTCATCCATCATTCTCTCCTCCAACACCTCCTCCTCATCCATCATTCTCTCCTCCAACACCTCCTCCTCATCCATCATTCTCTCCTCCAACACCACCTCCTCATCCATCATTCTCTCCTCCAACACCTCCTCCTCATCCATCATTCTCTCCTCCAACACCTCCTCCTCATCCATCATTCTCTCCTCCAACACCACCTCCTCATCCATCATTCTCTCCTCCAACACCTCCTCCTCATCCATCATTCTCTCCTCCAACACCACCTCCTCATCCATCATTCTCTCCTCCAACACCTCCTCCTCATCCATCATTCTCTCCTCCAACACCACCTCCTCATCCATCATTCTCTCCTCCAACACCTCCTCCTCATCCATCATTCTCTCCTCCAACACCTCCTCCTCATCCATCATTCTCTCCTCCAACACCACCTCCTCATCCATCATTCTCTCCTCCAACACCTCCTCCTCATCCATCATTCTCTCCTCCAACACCACCTCCTCATCCATCATTCTCTCCTCCAACACCTCCTCCTCATCCATCATTCTCTCCTCCAACACCTCCTCCTCATCCATCATTCTCTCCTCCAACACCTCCTCATCCATCATTCTCTCCTCCAACACCTCCTCCTCATCCATCATTCTCTCCTCCATCACCACCTCCTCATCCATCATTCTCTCCTCCAACACCTCCTCCTCATCCATCATTCTCTCCTCCAACACCACCTCCTCATCCATCATTCTCTCCTCCAACACCTCCTCCTCATCCATCATTCTCTCCTCCAACACCTCCTCCTCATCCATCATTCTCTCCTCCAACACCACCTCCTCATCCATCATTCTCTCCTCCAACACCTCCTCCTCATCCATCATTCTCTCCTCCAACACCACCTCCTCATCCATCATTCTCTCCTCCAACACCACCTCCTCATCCATCATTCTCTCCTCCAACACCACCTCCTCATCCATCATTCTCTCCTCCAACACCTCCTCTCATCCATCATTCTCTCCTCCAACACCACCTCCTCATCCATCATTCTCTCCTCCAACACCTCCTCCTCATCCATCATTCTCTCCTCCAACACCACCTCCTCATCCATCATTCTCTCCTCCAACACCACCTCCTCATCCATCATTCTCTCCTCCAACACCTCCTCCTCATCCATCATTCTCTCCTCCAACACCCTCCTCATCATCCCTCATTCTCTCCTCCAACACCACCTCCTCATCCCTCCCTCCCCTCCTCTCTCTCCTCCAACACCACCCTCCTCATCCATCATTCTCTCCTCCAACACCTCCTCCTCATCCATCATTCTCTCCTCCAACACCTCCTCCTCATCCATCATTCTCTCCTCCAACACCTCCTCCTCATCCATCATTCTCTCCTCCAACACCTCCTCCTCATCCATCATTCTCTCCTCCACCACCTCCTCATCCATCATTCTCTCCAACACCTCCTCCTCATCCCTCCATCCCCTCCTCTCCTCTCCTCCAACACCTCCTCCTCATCCATCATTCTCCTCCAACACCACCTCCTCATCCATCATTCTCTCCTCCAACACCTCCTCTCATCCATCATTCTCTCCTCAACACCACCTCCTCATCCATCATTCCTCCAACACCACCTCCTCATCCCTCCCTCCCCTCCTCTCCTCTCCTCCAACACCACCTCCTCATCCATCATTCTCTCCTCCAACACCTCCTCCTCATCCATCATTCTCTTCCTCCAACACCACCTCCTCATCCATCATTCTCTCCTCCAACACCTCCTCCTCATCCATCATTCTCTCCTCCAACACCACCTCCTCATCCATCATTCTCTCCTCCAACACCACCTCCTCATCCATCATTCTCTCCTCCAACACCTCCTCCTCATCCATCATTCTCTCCTCCAACACCACCTCCTCATCCATCATTCTCTCCTCCAACACCTCCTCCTCATCCATCATTCTCTCCTCCAACACCTCCTCCTCATCCATCATTCTCTCCTCCAACACCACCTCCTCATCCATCATTCCTCCAACACCACCTCCTCATCCATCATTCTCTCCTCCAACACCTCCTCCTCATCCATCATTCTCTCCTCCAACACCTCCTCCTCATCCATCATTCTCTCCTCCAACACCACCTCCTCATCCATCATTCTCTCCTCCAACACCACCTCCTCATCCATCATTCTCTCCTCCAACACCTCCTCCTCATCCATCATTCTCTCCTCCAACACCACCTCCTCATCCATCATTCTCTCCTCCAACACCTCCTCCTCATCCATCATTCTCTCCTCCAACACCACCTCCTCATCCATCATTCTCTCCTCCAACACCTCCTCCTCATCCATCATTCTCTCCTCTAACACCACCTCCTCATCCATCATTCTCTCCTCCAACACCTCCTCCTCATCCATCATTCTCTCCTCCAACACCTCCTCCTCATCCATCATTCTCTCCTCCAACACCACCTCCTCATCCATCATTCTCTCCTCCAACACCTCCTCCTCATCCATCATTCTCTCCTCCAACACCACCTCCTCATCCATCATTCTCTCCTCCAACACCACCTCCTCATCCATCATTCTCTCCTCCAACACCTCCTCCTCATCCATCATTCCTCCAACACCACCTCCTCATCCATCATTCCTCCAACACCACCTCCTCATCCCTCCCTCCCCTCTCTCCTCTCCTCCAACACCACCTCCTCATCCATCATTCTCTCCTCCAACACCACCTCCTCATCCATCATTCTCTCCTCCAACACCACCTCCTCATCCATCATTCTCTCCTCCAACACCTCCTCCTCATCCATCATTCTCTCCTCCAACACCACCTCCTCATCCATCATTCTCTCCTCCAACACCACCTCCTCATCCATCATTCTCTCCTCCAACACCTCCTCCTCATCATCATTCTCTCCTCCAACACCACCTCCTCATCCATCATTCTCTCCTCCAACACCACCTCCTCATCCATCATTCTCTCCTCCAACACCTCCTCCTCATCCATCATTCTCTCCTCCAACACCACCTCCTCATCCATCATTCTCTCCTCCAACACCTCCTCCTCATCCATCATTCTCTCCTCCAACACCACCTCCTCATCCATCATTCTCTCCTCCAACACCTCCTCCTCATCCATCATTCTCTCCTCCAACACCACCTCCTCATCCATCATTCTCTCCTCCAACACCTCCTCCTCATCCATCATTCTCTCCTCCAACACCTCCTCCTCATCCATCATTCTCTCCTCCAACACCACCTCCTCATCCATCATTCTCTCCTCCAACACCTCCTCCTCATCCATCATTCTCTCCTCAACACCTCCTCCTCATCCATCATTCTCTCCTCCAACACCACCTCCTCATCCATCATTCCTCCAACACCTCCTCCTCATCCATCATTCTCTCCTCCAACACCTCCTCCTCATCCATCATTCTCTCCTCCAACACCACCTCCTCACCCATCATTCTCTCCTCCAACACCACCTCCTCATCCATCATTCTCTCCTCCAACACCACCTCCTCATCCATCATTCTCTCCTCCAACACCACCTCCTCATCCATCATTCTCTCCTCCAACACCTCCTCCTCATCCATCATTCTCTCCTCCAACACCTCCTCCTCTCATCCATCATTCTCTCCTCCAACACCTCCTCCTCATCCATCATTCTCTCCTCCAACACCTCCTCCTCATCCATCATTCTCTCCTCCAACACCTCCTCCTCATCCATCATTCTCTCCTCCAACACCTCCTCCTCATCCATCATTCTCTCCTCCAACACCACCTCCTCATCCATCATTCTCTCCTCTCACACCACCTCCTCATCCATCATTCTCTCCTCCAACACCTCCTCCTCATCCATCATTCTCTCCTCCAACACCACCTCCTCATCCATCATTCTCTCCTCCAACACCTCCTCCTCATCCATCATTCTCTCCTCCAACACCTCCTCCTCATCCATCATTCTCTCCTCCAACACCACCTCCTCATCCATCATTCTCTCCTCCAACACCTCCTCCTCATCCATCATTCTCTTCCTCCAACACCTCCTCCTCATCCATCATTCTCTCCTCCAACACCACCTCCTCATCCATCATTCTCTCCAACACCACCTCCTCATCCATCATTCTCTCCTCCAACACCACCTCCTCATCCATCATTCTCTCCTCCAACACCACCTCCTCATCCATCATTCTCTCCTCCAACACCACCTCCTCATCCATCATTCTCTCCTCCAACACCTCCTCATCCATCATTCTCTCCTCCAACACCACCTCCTCATCCATCATTCTCTCCTCCAACACCACCTCCTCATCCATCATTCTCTCCTCCAACACCACCTCCTCACCCATCATTCTCTCCTCCAACACCTCCTCCTCATCCATCATTCTCTCCTCCAACTCCTCCTCCTCATCCATCATTCTCTCCTCCAACACCACCTCCTCATCCATCATTCTCTCCTCCAACACCACCTCCTCATCCATCATTCTCTCCTCCAACACCACCTCCTCATCCATCATTCTCTCCTCTAACACCTCCTCCTCATCCATCATTCTCTCCTCCAACACCTCCTCCTCATCCATCATTCTCTCCTCCAACACCTCCTCCTCATCCATCATTCTCTCCTCCAACACCACCTCCTCATCCATCATTCTCTCCTCTAACACCTCCTCCTCATCCATCATTCTCTCCTCCAACACCTCCTCCTCATCTATCATTCTCTCCTCCAACACCTCCTCCTCATCCATCATTCCTCCAACACCACCTCCTCATCCATCATTCCTCCAACACCTCCTCCTCATCCTCTCCCTCCCCTCCTCATCCTCTCCTCCAACACCTCCTCCTCATCCATCATTCTCTCCAACACCTCCTCCTCATCCATCATTCCTCCAACACCTCCTCCTCATCCATCATTCTCTCCTCCAACACCTCCTCCTCATCCATCATTCTCTCCTCCAACACCACCTCCTCATCCATCATTCTCTCCTCCAACACCACCTCCTCATCCATCATTCTCTCCTCCAACACCTCCTCCTCATCCATCATTCTCTCCTCCAACACCTCCTCCTCATCCATCATTCTCTCCTCCAACACCTCCTCCTCATCCATCATTCTCTCCTCCAACACCACCTCCTCATCCATCATTCTCTCCTCCAACACCTCCTCCTCATCCATCATTCTCTCCTCCAACACCACCTCCTCATCATTCTCTTCCTCCAACACCTCCTCCTCATCCAACATTCTCTCCTCCAACACCACCTCCTCATCCATCATTCTCTCCTCCAACACCTCCTCCTCATCCATCATTCTCTCCTTCCAACACCTCCTCCTCATCCATCATTCTCTCCTCCA